>NC_067285.1:9547500-9697500 GCF_020740795.1 Apus apus | reverse complement strand
ACAAACCATACCCCAAAAACACAGATGAAATAAAATGAAGGGAGGAGGCTAAATTGAGGCTCAGTTGTTGAAATAGTGGGTTTTTTTAATGGCCTATAACTTTTCCGTTGATACTTTAAAAATGTTTTCAGTAAGTTTTAGCAGTTCGTAGTGGATTTTTTAAAAACTAGCTATAATTGAGCCTCCAAAGATTAATCCCTTTAGATGAAGCTTGCGCAAAGTTAAAGAAAGTTTCAGAAAATATTTGAGCAGTGAAATAATTTTCTGGCAGAAAATCCCAGTTAATTGATAAATTTCAATATCTTTTTAGAATGCAAACTTTATTTAAGAGGTAAATTAAGTTAAACCTTTGTAGAGTTAAATATGGCTGTATTAAATTAATAGTAGTACTAAAGTGCCTGCATTTTAATTATTTTGGCCTTAGCGCTGAGCATGGTAATGAAATGGACATGTGGAACATACTGTGTAGATTTTTAAGGGGACAAGGAGATTTAATTCTCTAATGCTAGAGGATGACACATTAGTAGAGATGGACATAAGACAGCAGTTTAAGTTTGCTTTCCTGCAGATTTTCAGGTCTTTTCTATCAATGGTTGTAAACTACTTAAAAATTATTCCTGATCTGCTTTAGTTGAGCCTGGATCTTTCACAAAGGAACAGTATATAAAAATTCAGACTGATCCTTTTTGGGAAGAAATACGTTATATCATTTTTTTTTAATTCCATGTGGAATTTGTTTTATAGACATGATGATCATGTCAACTTCCATTGCATATCTCCATGGTGATTTCTGAGAAATATAGTTGGAGTGCAAATGTATATTTATATTTATATGGAAGGGTGTATTTTGGTATCAAAACCAGGTGAAACTGCATCAAATTCCTTAAGAGTAGCACTAATTCACGCCATCTTTGTGTTCATTTCTACATTTCATCTTTAACCGTTATTTATATATAGAAAGTACTTGTTCCCTAAACTCTGCGAAGGCTAGTGGTGTACTGGTATTATATTACATATAAATAGTAAATAATTTGGAGGTTATTACTTTGGAAATATTAAATTCATTCTAATGTAGATTTTGCAAAATATTTTTATGGAAATGGGTTAATTGTATTTAGTTCCTGGCATGGATCATGATCATTCTAGGAATTAGTGAATTTAGATTAATTTGCTGCAGCAAAAGAACTTGCTTTTGGAGTTACTGCATGATCATTTTGTGTTGAGGTGCCATAATTAACTATTCCATTTTGGACTTTCAGTTCATCATTGAGTTGCCTCCTCAGACCTGCCTTGCCTTGGATTTTTTTTTTATTGCTATATTATTGCATACAAATTTTCTGTACACAACACTGGTGAGGCCACACCTGGAGTGCTGTTTCCAGGTCTGGCCTCCTTGATACAAGAAAGACATTGACTTACTAGAGTGAGTCCAGCAAAGGGTCATGAAAAGAATTAAGTGATTGGAGCATCTTTCGTGTGAGAAAAGGCTGAGAAAGCTGACACTGTTCAACATGGAGAGTAGAAGGCTCGGAGAGAGCTTAGTGATGTGTATAAATAGCTGATGACATGGAATGAAGAGGGAGCTAGACTCTTCTCAGTAGTGTCCACTGTCAGAACAGGAGGCAGTGGACACAAGTTAAAACCTGTGGAATTTCATAGGAACACACAAAAATCATTTTTTACTGTGGGAATGGTCCAGCAGTGAGTAGGTAGCCTACAGTGATTGTGGAGAGACCTAGGGACTAGAGGATATCAAGAGGTCCCTTTTCACCTCAGTTATTCTGTGAAGAGGAGGAGTCAGACATGACAACCCTTAAGTCTCTGTTCTGCTTTATTTGTGATGTATTTTCACAATTATGGTTATGTATGTTGTTTATTGTAATGAAGCTGGATGATTTTCAGCTCTGGAATAAGTCACATTTGGGTCTTTCTTATTACCTTAATCAGCAAAAACACATACACTATTTTAACCTGCCCCTGTGATCATCTAAGGATTAATCTGACATCACATAACTAATTTAATGCAATTTCACATTACCTTTCCTGAAACTTACCATGATAAATTGGAAGCTTTATTCCTGTTTGCATCTCTAAATAGATAAGCCCTTTCATCTTATGTACAGTTGTTCGTACAAGCTGAGATCTGTTGGAAGATCTGACTTCCTTCTTTGAGTGGTGCCATTGATTCATGGGCTTCAGTGGTGTCTGAACAGGATGCCACTTACGTCACCATGTCTAAGACACAATCCAACACTGACTGTCAGGCTCTTATTCTTGGCTGCCATTTGTTGAGACTGAGGATGCTTAAATCTACGCAGAAGCCTCCTGAAGGACTAAGCAAAGCCTTTTGTATCTGGTAGCCAGTTCCATAGTACTCAAGCCTACTTTAAAGAGAAGAACATAATTCTAAATATTTGTATGTTGCAAATTTAACAGGCATTTCAGTAGCTGATTTGGTAGACGAGTAAGTTCATCAGAGCATTTGCATCTTAATTTGCATTTTAATTGCCCCAGTTGTATGGCACAAACACATGAGGGAATTCTCTCAGAACATACAGGGAAGCCACCAGCTTTTGGAATCTTTAAGGTCTCTGCTGTTTGTACCAAGTAGGGGAAGTTTTAATAATGGCTCGTAACACTGCAAAGTGGACTCATCTGCTTTTTAAAAATGAAAATATTGTTATAAAAATATTTCTTGCTGGTTCTGTTTTTACACTAGCATCTGCTTTCCTGATAAGGAACAGACAAGAAAGTTTACAGCCTGGTTAGTAGTCTTTTCCAACACCATTCATTACTTGTGACACTAGATCTCTGTGTTCTTAATTTCAGATAATTTAGTCTGACCATATATCCTCAGAATATAAGAAGGATTTTTAAAATGCATTAAAATTATTGGTTTCAGTCAAAAGGAGGGTCGGTTGAATTAATCCTGATTAATTCTTCCCATTTTGAGGGTGTAGATTTCCTAATTCCATTCCCCGTGCTCAAATTCCCACAGCATCACATTGAATTCTAAAGCTTCCTTCTTTTTCCTGCAGAGTGTAGTATAGTGTAGTAAGGTATCCCCTTCTTTGTCAAGTCTTAGATATGTTTGCTCAGACAAGAGTATTTTGAATGAGGAATAGTTCAAAATGCTTCATTCATCTTCAGAGATAAGGCATGTGAATGTAAAACACTGTCAAGGAGAAGAGCAAACTGTTGTAGAGGACCATTGTAATCTGCAGTTGAATTGCTTTCTGTAAGTTCTTCTCAACTGCCAGATACTTTCTAGGGGAAAAAAAAAATCCTGGTGTTTATATAATAGAGACTCCATGTAAGAGAGATCCAACCATTGAATTCTGGCTAGGCTCATGACTAAACTACATTGCAGGTATATATTTTTTAATTTTTCTTCTTCATGCACATTAGATATTTTTATGGCTTTCAGTATGTGAAATTTGAGAGCAAGTGTTGAACTTGCCTCTGTAGATGGTGGTTATTGGATGTTATACTGTGGCTCTGAATCTTTCTGAAATATCTGTGCTACTAGCAGAGTTTGTAGTTTGCGGGTAACTGATCGATTTTTTTTTTTGCAACAAATCTTGAAATTGTCTTGGCTTCTGTTTTCAATATCCTTTTTGTAATATGTAAACATGAGATTTTAAAGAAAGGAAAGCAATGGAAGAAAAACTCTTTGCTTCATTTACAGAAAATCCTTCTGAATCTCAACTTCAGATCACTTACAATTATTTTTTCCAATTCTCCTTAATCTTCAGGAATACTAGGAATATGTAGCTCAAAAACAGTTAAAAGAGAAATATTTCCGAGTAAGAGACACAATTTATTTCCAACCCCTGTGTGACATGAATAGTTCTTGATACTAAGGGATCCAAGCAAATTTCAGTGGCTTTCACCTGTTGTAATGAACTACAGTCAAATCTCCCTTTCTGGGCTGAGCCATAAATAGATCATGTGGTGTAGTGGCAGCCCAGCTGACAGGTAAATGGTCAGACTTGCCTCAAAGCGTTGGCAGCCTTCTAGATGGAAAGCAAATGAGAATCTCATTACACAAAGAGGTGTGTTTACTTGATTAAATAACAGTAGTTATTGTCTTATCTGGAGGCAGAATTGAGGGAAAGTACAATCAATGTATCACTGAAAGTGTGTTAAGAAATGTTTGTATTGGGCTTCTGAGGGCAGGAGTCTTCAAGTTTGATGACTTTAGCATGAACAGGGAACTATTAAAACAAAACAAAACACGAAAAACCCAAACCAACCAAACAAACAAACAAAAAACAAAAACAAGCAAACAAAAAACCTCCAGATGTCTTGGCAGATGTGAATAATGGAATTTGAGGTACTAGCACATTGTTAACAGCAGAATGCCAGACATTTGAATTCCCAGCTCCTTTATTGATGGAACAACCTAAACCCCAAAACTGCCCTGAAGGACTTTCTTCCTCCCTATTTCGTGGGGTGTTTGTGCTGTTCAGGGGTCAAAATTGAGATGCACAGGAGAGCTGAGACAAAATATGTGAAGCCATAAAAATTAAGTAAATCCACTAAACTGATTCAATTCTGTTAAGTTTGCAAGAGCTGGAGGTTGGCTTTTCAGGTAGGCAATATATTGAGCATTGCTGTTACCAAGCTAAGAAGCGTTTGCTCAGCTTAGAAAAAAATTAAATGGCTGTAACATCCAGTGTTAATTTAACAACAAAACCTAATGTTCCTACCTGTGGGGCTACATGAGACTAGTGAAAAGGGTGTTGCTACTTCTTTGTTGTAATTTTGTATACTTAGTAATTTGCTTGCGTTATTTAATATCACATGGATCTTCAAACCCCTGTTCTGTCTTCAGGAGCATGCATATTCCAATTACATTTGAACTCCAAATAACTAAGAGTATGGAAATGGAAACCAAGTTTTGGAAATTAGGTCCTTGCTTCCAGTGCCCCATGCTTTAAATAAATAAATTAAAAAGTCTATTCCTGTCCCAGATATTTACACTTAATATCCACCTATTTCATCTCTAATGAATTATTCATGCAAGTATATGTGAATACTGTACGTAAAACCTTTCATTAGAGAAAGAGGGCTTCAGAGTTCTGGAGCATATATCAATATCTCCTCCTTAGGTGTTTCTTTGATATACCAGAACATCTTTCTACTGAAATCTTAATCCAAAGTTTCTACAGTGAAATGAGTTCTTATGCAGTTTCCAGTCACCATCAGAGAGAGCTTTTACATGATCCCTGTTTCTTCTGCTGGCAACTGTATTTCATGTTTCATATATAATTTTTTTCTCTGCTGGCTGATTTCTATTAAAATCTGTTTATTGTTTCAGAAATTCATTTTGAAGTGGCATATTGCATTCCTATATCTCTAAGCCCTCTGCCCTTCTTCGTAGTCTGGGCTTTAAAGTGGGGAGGAGGAAGAAATAGGGAGAGATTTTTGTTTCTGAGCATGTTAGGCCTCAGGAGTATCCCAGCTGTACAATCATGGGTGGAAACATGTTCAGGTGGTGCTGCTGCCTTGTGACAAACACTCAGAAGTAGCAATGAGCAGGCACGGAGAGACCAAACTACTCAGTTTCCATCCTTTACTGTTTTACAGTGCAGTTGTTTATACCAGCAAAGTGATTTTACACCTTCAGTTTGAATATTGCTTGCTGGTTCACCACTGAGCTGCTCCCTCTGGCTTTGTATCTGTCACCACCTCCCTCCTGTCCTTCTTCACTCTCTCTCACCAGCCTCCCCAGCTCTGACTTTCCTAATTCTAGCTCCAGGTTTCTCTTTATTACCTCTTCTCTATCTAGATATTCCTGCATATATTTATTCAAGTTCTGGCACCATGTCCCTTTTCCTTAACTCTGTATTTCCTCTTAAAGGTTGTATTCAACAGCAGTAATGGGTCTTGCATGTTTGCGGTCATGAAAAGTTTGAAGTTTACCCAGTAACCCATCTGACCTTGTCTAGTCTGTTCCCTCTGCTCAGTGTCCCTCCACATTTGTTGTCTCAAATGCAAAACATAGATGTTTTTTAAGTATACTCATAAATCTACAAACTCACAAAGTGCTTACCATAAAGTAAGGAAATGATGAATTTTCAGTATTAAAGTACTGTCCTCTAACTGCTTCAGAGTACCAAAAATAAATAAAACAGTTATCTAACAATTGGTTTTCAAGAGAAGAGAAAAGCTTATTTTGTAGAGTTTTTCACAGTCTTTGCAGTATTGTAAGACCATTTCTGTTAAAAGCTTATCTTTTGGGTACTCTTTCAACTGGAATTCCAATAAAACGAATGCTTATCTTTCACCTCAGTAGGTTTGGGATTATACCGTTAATGCAGTAAATAAGGAATGTCAAATCTGTTCAGTAGTACAGATTTGCTAAGGTATAGTAGGAAAAACAGTGATCCAAATGTAGCCATTTTGTCCCCAGTTCTGGAAGAAGTCCCAGGTTATTTTAATGTTCACTAATATCCAGGAATTCATTATTGTGCTCCATCTCAAGTAGAGTTAGAAACTGGTATCCATTTGAGGTAAATTTGTTTAAGACTGATTTTTGGATGAGCAGAACATTGCAGTAACTCTTAAAGATACTTTATTATCTGTATCATAAACAGAGTTTTCAGATTGTATATTTTTTTATTCCATGTTAGAAGATGGAAACATTTTGTTTCATATATCAGAAACTTCATGCTTAAGGGCTTCCCATGTGCATTCCTGACAAAAAAAATCATACAGGGTGAATTCTGTATATATTTTCATAAATACCTTGCACTTCTCATAGAATACCTGTGAATAATATTAATATTTGAATTATAAGCTGAACTGTGAAGATAACTTTTAAAACTTTATTTTACAAAGCACTGTGTTGGACCACCTTTACCATGTAGACTGTTCTACAAGAAATAGCACCTTACTGAACCACTGAAAACAGCATTTCAGTGTAATCATCTTTGGTGCTGACTCTCTTCCTCTAGTGTATTTACTATTATTAGATGGCGTTTATTGATGAAGGTATTAATTGTAGTTTATAAGTCCAAGCAAACCTTTTGAAGACTTGACTTCAAATCTTCACATTTTGATTAGGACAAGCCATGTGGTTATGGTTTTTAGTCTGAAATTACACTACTTGCTTCTTTCAGGTTTGAAATTATGTAGCCTCAGGAAGGTTTTTCCCCTGTGATAACATTTCAGTTTGTTGTCTGGTTCTGTGCAGACAAAGCAAATGAAAGGAAAAAGGATGAAAATAAAAAATGTAAATTAATAGTAACTGTTGTTTCTAGCAGTCCAAGTAAATTCTCCAAACTACCTTGGTTTGGCAGAAGGATAATAGAAAAAGCCACCAGTTTGTCTTTCCTCCTTATGTATATTCTCTTTCCTCCTTTGCACAACACTCAGCTCTTGTACTCAGGTGTCTCTGAGAAATGTTGGAATTTTAACAAACATAAGTTGTCCAGACAACCCATTGTGATAGGGGGATGAAAAATGTGAAGTCAGGCCTATAGCAAGGAAACGTTCAGCTTGTGTTGGCCTTTCATATTCTCCCTGAGAAAAGTAAGATTTAGAGAACTTGTCCAGAAACTTTCAGATAGTTAGGAACTGCTGGTTAGTCTTTAATAGGTAGAATTCAAATATTAATATATTGTCCCTAGACATGCTTCCCTTTTACTCATTATTTTTTTCTCTTCCTCCCATCCAGTACCATAGCCATTTCTTTTGAACTTTCACCAAATGAAATGATACTGGCTTGGCAATGACAGTCAGTCTGTAACAACTTCTAAAAGAGCACAGCTGGAGAGAATCACAAGCCTGCCTTGTGACCTTCAAATACATTAATACCCTGCTAATTTAATGACTTCATTTGCTGATTTCATTGTCCACAGAACATAAGCTGTATATTTCATTTTAAAAAAACAGACTTTGGTGAGTTATTGTTGCATGTGCAAACATGCAGGATTGCTAAGTACTGAACATTATGGAAACTTACCCCAGTCACAGTTGAAATGCCTGCTTGCATAACGTGTGTCAGGTGAGAACACAGCCTTGGATTTTTGCAAGTAATACTGGCCCTTCAAGTCTCTATTTTTAAATAAAACTTCATCCGTTTTCCATTTACTTCTGTTTGCTTTTGAACAGTGAAGCTTAGCTCGGCCTAATACCCCATGAAATAAATTTCACTTGATTACTAAGTAAATATATACATTGCAAAGCTGAAATTAATGCCATTCTTATAGAAAGAGTCACTCATTCAATGTAGATGTTTACTGTCTAGCTTGATTTCATGTCAGAGGGATTTTAACTGCTGATCTGCAGTACCAATCATCTTTCTAAAATAGCACAATTATTTTCTTTGAGCTGCTACTGCCTACTTTTGAGAAACTACTACTAGTTATTGCCTGCCAGCTGTTCTAAGGAATTGTAGACCTAAAAAATTGTTGTTCATAGCTTTGAAAACTACAGTTTCAGAATTTTATATCAGTCTGTCATAGACCAGTTATGCACGTCTGTCCATTCGTGTTTCTCTATATCTTTTCTTGGCTCTAGGTGGCCGCCTTCTTTTCTTCATGGAGGGTCCTTCTACTGCTTCTGTGATTTTGTGTTCCTTCCATATGTTGCAGCCTTTTCCCTTGCTCCTCATTTCCAGCATCAGCCGTCTGTCACCTTGTGGTGGTTTTTCTGCCATTTGCTATTTACCTCAAATTACTTCAGTAGCTCCAAAAGTGTAAATGTAAAATTTTATATGAAGTTTTATACTCTTGGCTGAATCAGCACAATTGTAATAAATACTCATTGTTGTAAACATGCCCAGTTATTGGCAGAGCATAAATATTTACATACTGAATTGCGAGTGTTTCTCTGCACATGCATTCATGTGCATGCTGCCGAAGTGTTGTCTGTTTTGCTTAGTACATTTCCAAAAAGGTTTCCAAGATAAGAACTTGTTTCCATGAGTGAGGTCAAGCTCAGTGTAATGATGTGTGAATCTAGGTATCGTGGGTAACTAATTGTTGTTTGCATTTTTGTGAAATAAAGCACACTTTACATTTTTTATCTTGCAAAGACAAGCAAGGTGATCTCTTGGCTCGTCTCTACCAGCCAAGAGATTGATTCTCTGTGGTGAATATTTCCATATTTTATGGCCTCTGGCTCTGATTTTGGAGTGTTCATGTGTTTGAGAATTTGGTTCCTGTTTCACTCTCTTGCAGAATCTAGACAGTCAAGATGCAAAACAAGGAGATTAAGAGGATTGTTCTGCCTTTGCTTTTTCATTATTTGCATAGATGTAATAATTCTGTGTTTTTAGTACAGGTGTGTTGAAAGTATTGATCTGACTTTTATAGATGAGTGTTGTAAGATTTCCATGTGTCTTGACAGTTAACTGCTACAATAAATGGCTGGAATGCCATCTTGAGAAATTTTGTGAAAATGACTGATTATAGTTGCTTTACTCCATATGTAAATGCTTTTTCTGTATTAGTGCCATATTTTTCAGAAGGGAAATATTAAGTAGGAAGTGTTAAGGAAATACAAATTACATATTTTTTTTTCATTATTTAAATTTAAAAATAAACTGCTTTCAACATTATAGTTGGGACATGTTTTAAATCCAGTCTAGAAACTACAATATTTTCTTAAATGAGTTTCAAATAGTGAGTGAGAGTCTTGCTTTAATGAGTCAAGTGGAGGGTTTTCTGTTGCATACACCATAAAATACTCTGCACAAGAAAAATTCTAGCATCAGCATAGGCTTTAGAAATATGTCACGTACCAGATTCTAAGTGTACTAATTTTTGTCATTCTGGTTTGGTGTGCTGAAAAATTATTGTCTTAATTATTTTAGATTTTAAATAACCTACCACATGCAGAAAACAAATTTTACTTTCTTGAAGTGGTTCATAGTGATTTTAGAAATAGATAACGTGTTACAAAACAAGCAGGTCTACTCCACTGTTTTAAGTCCATATAAAACTGGGAAGGTATGAAACTTAAGTCATTAAAAAATTATTCAGGATTCTGCTTTAATTAAGCAGATGAGGTCCCTAACTCAGATGGAAGAAAGCAGTACTTGATTAAGCACTGGTTTGCTGTTTTCTGAAGTCATTGTAGGCACTGCACCCCATTTTTAGAGAGAACACTTATAAATCCTTCTAGAAATCTGGCCCACATAAATGAAAATAGCATTAAATTTGTGGAAAAAATTCATCATATGTAAATACAAAATATGCTTGGGTAAATTTTAGTGTTTCCTCCATGTTGAAATTTTTTTGAGTTGCTTTATTCAGCTACTAAAACAACAAACTAATTTCTTTACCTCCTTTTTCCAAGAAAATTGCTTCAAATTCAAAATTAAAAAAAAAAAAAAGATATCAAATAAGAAGAATATTTAATAAACTACACAGCTCTTAAAGAAATACAGGGAAGTGTGACATAACCTACTCACTAACCAGCAAGGACAAAATTGCGTTTGAGAGGATTTCTTTTGGTGGAAATTGCCATCTTTTAATGGCTATCCTAACAGAGTGAGTGTTTCATTAAGAAAATAAACTAGTGGCTCAAAATGAGATTAACTGCAGTATTTTATTTTTACATCTAAATTAAAACAAATGTGTATTTCAGTATGTTTGTAAAGAGCCATGCTTTCTATTTCACTTAATTTTTCTCTTAGATACATATAGTTACTTCCATAATAATATTTCTAAAGACATTTTAAAAACTTAAATCATTTGTAACAGACAAGTCCTTTCATTCATTTGTAATGCTCTGCACAACACACTTGCACCATTATGGATACTTTTTGTTTGGTAACTTCTATGTTTTGGTAGCAAACGAGTATTTCAATACTTGCCTTGTAAATGTGTGTAATTTGAAGCAAAATTTTAATACAGGCAGGTAAAATATTGTTTGCTGTTGTGTGGAATCTTTGCTTGCTCAAATACTTGAAGAACAGGTCCTGTTGCCAAAATCAAAATGACTCATGTTCTTACTCAAGTCTACAACACAAGTCTAGAATCTGAGTATTAGCAGTTTTAGTTCTATACAATTTGTGGACTATCAGTCTTTCTGTTACTGGTTATCCCTAAAAATAACATTTTCTGCTTTGCATGTTGGTAAGTTCTTGGATGGTAAAGTTCTGCAAATGTGCTGAATATTATTGAAGTTTTGTAGGATCTTTGTAAGCCATTTAAAATGCTTGCCAGTAATGCACACACTGCCTTTTGTGCTGTATGTTTAATGTTATCTCTTCACGCAAATATAATTCTTTAGAAATCTAATAGTTAACTTCCGTATTTTGAGTTGTTACGTTTTTAACCATGTGTGTTAATGGAGTAGGTAGCTGGCAAAATACCTGCATGGGTTTGTTGTTTTCTGAAATTTATTTCTTTCTCAGTAAATTTCCAAGAATACACTAGAGCTTCATTGATATTTTTCTGTGAAAAATCACTTCTGATTTTTCTTTAGTCATGTGAATGCTTGGGTAATAAACTATAAATCTGGAGAAAACTTAGCATGATTTTTAGAAGAGCCCGATCCTGAGTTTATTGGAGGCAGCAGGTAAGTTCCTCTTGATTTTGGTTGAGATCATGAAAGAATGAGGCGTAAATAAAATCAGAAAGTCCACAACTGTTATTTACCTACTTCTTTTCTTATGAGCTTCATTTTAATTTGGTAAAATATGTTAATGTCCACTTGGTATTGAATACCTCTAAAATGAATTAATTTTTCAGTGGTGGGGAATAACACCAAGAGTGACCGTTCTGTACCTGGGAGACATTAAGTTCAGAACTAAAAATATCTTCTAGTTCATTATAAGATTTTAAGTGCTTGAAAGCTGTAAGAATAGAGTCTACTTGGATCATTTTCAAAACTTTTAATGTTTTGGGATTTTGGTATTGCATCAAATACAGTGTTTTCTTATCTCCAAAGATTAAATTTGCCCATTTTGCCTATGTAATATTTATATATGGACAGGAAATAGAAGTCAGTATCCAGATTTGTTGACCCCTGAGATATATTATTGACCTCAGTGAGTATTAACTTCTCAGATCAATAAATGCTGTTATTGACCTCAAAGAAAAATCAATAGCAGCTTGTTAATTTGCAAACTATGACTGCAAGAAAATGGTACACAGTTTGTTCTTCATTATCACCTATTTATATCTATATTTTAACGCCTTCAGTATTTCCACCTAGAGATCATCATGTCAAAACATTTCAATCCCAGCTGTTAGAAGGTTGGGGAGACAGGCATTATACATTATGGAATAATTGATGAGCAGTACATGTTGTTTCCCATATCTCATGAAAATAATACCCTGAACAGTTGTATATCACCTGTGTTGTTTTCCTTTTTGGGGTAGTCCAGTTCATTTCATTTTCTCTGGTGCACTTCATCACAACATTGCATAGAAGTACTATATTTTGGCTGCTAAAAAAACATTTCTATGTGAATAATAAGGGGAATGAAAGGCTGACTACTGGAAATGAGGAGACTGAAAGTGATCACTATAAAGATTGTAATTAATACAGAGTAGATTTTTCCTATTTGCATAAGGATGACAGGTTTCTAGGCAAGAATGTGCTCTGCAGCAGGCTGAAACATAGCTGTGTGGCTAAATAACAAAGAGAAGTTTTAAATGACAAAGTATGGATGGAGAGGTGTTTTGTATCATAACAGGTTTTGTATATAAACACTGAAATGTCAGGTTTTACATAGTTTCAAATGCCTAAAAAATGCCTATTGCTGAAATTCAAATGTCATAACAGTTTTTCTGCATATATAACACTTTGATATTTAAAGTTAAAAACCTCATAAATGATTTAATATCACTTTGGCCTTGTTATGATCTGCCTGCCAAAAAAGGCAGAGGCTGATTTTTATCTGGTCTGGAGAGTAGTGTTTTCATTCACAGAAGACAAAGCACAATTCTGTCAGCCTTTTACAGTCATTAATTCTGTCTGATACATCTGCAGTGATCTTTGCAAGCTGATTGCTATGTTTAGAAAACTTTTCCATCATTAAGTGACAGTGTGAGAGGTATTAAATGCAGAAATAGGGCAGTAGTTTAATTTTTACAGTAACTGAAGTGGCTGCAAGTTTTGTGCCAGTTGGATGGCTATGTGGTTTTGCTCTTTAATATCATGAGCTCCCAGAGCTTCATGCGTGCATCCATGTTATCCTCTTGAGGACAGAGTCAGTGGTATTGTACTCATTCTGTAGACAGGCACACCAAAGCATAGTGAGGTTAAATTTATGAAAACAAGGCAGCACCAAGCTAGATTAATCTCTGAGGTTCAGAGAAATGAGGCCAGTGCAGATCTGGAAAGATGTTTGTGGTGATTATACAGCATCTTTTCTGTTTTTCAGAAGTCCTGAAGAAAAGAAGGATGATATCTGTAAGCCTCTATATAGGCATGCCAAATATTTCTCCACTTCTCTCTGATGTTCTGAGTAATATTTAAGTAAGAAAGGAGTTTGGATCCTTCTAAAAGAGATGAACAGAAGTGATGTGGCAAGGTCGTAGATTTGGGAAGGTTGCAAAGTTCATAGTCATACTACAGAAGTAGACAGATCATGTCAGTTTTACAGTCTCCTTTCAGCCCACACAGTTTACAGAGCAGCACCTGGGTATTCAAAGTGCCAAACTGCCTACAGTGTATCAGGATTTTTAGCAGTAGAACTTTGGCAATCAGACTCTTGACTGTGAGCCAAATGTGGCTCCTTAACCCTGCAGACCACTTATTTTTGACTTCTTGTGGTGCCTTGATGGCTCTCTGGCATCTGGTGAATGCTCTGCTTTGGAAGTGTGTTGGTTGTACTGGGGTTCAAGAAAAAGCCTTATGAGTTCAAAGTTCAGCCCTTTGCTACGAACATCTAATGCATTATTTTCCCCGGTAATATTCTCTGTAATTACTAGAGCTGTTTACATAACTGATGAGAAGCTCTTAGGACTGATACTAAGTCTAACTTACCCACAAGGAAATATAACCCACAATGTTTTAATTTTTAAAAAGTCTTGTTCAGAATCCATCTTATATGGTAGGTCAGGAGGAATTCAGTTTATAACTATAAAATCCCTGAGTTTAACTTCTCAATAGTTGGCACTGATGGCAGAGTTAGTGATTTCCATAATTGAAACGTTTTGAGATTTTGCACTAAAGGTCACTGGGGCACAAACTAGTAATGTTATGAGATGAGATGTTCAGCTTAGCCTCTTTGTGAATTAATTTTACTCTCCGCATTTTGCTTTATTAAGGGCATTTTCCATTTAGTTCCTATTTTGGGAAACAGTCTCTACATTATTAAAGTATATAAAATATTTGATGCCATAAAATGGATCTATTTTAGTCTGATAAACTAGAAATATGCTGCACTGTGAGGGTCATAGCTTATAATACATACTGTTAGTACTTTTTCATTTTTCTGTATTAGGAGATTAGTGAAAAATAAGCTCTATCAATTAAGTTTTATTGCAAAATTATCTTCAGATGTACAGCAGTGAAGATGATATTGAGTGATAACACTAGAGTGGATTTTTTATAAAGCAATTACAGCTTGAAAACCGCAATCTGAATGAAAATATTGCTCATGGTTTTTGTAATCTAGCATTAATACCAAAAAGCCCACTTCCTTTAGAAAGTGCTTAAATTACCTCTATTAAACACCAGACATTCCTAAGGTGTCCATATGTGCTACTGATGGAAAAATACTTTACTGATACTTGGTTTCACTGCTCATGTTTTGGCAAATCTGTAAAGTACATATAAGCTTATGGTTCCACCTCTTAAGATGATTCTCTGTAACATGGCCATGTTTTCCTAAAGATATTACTTTGCTTATATGAATAACAGAGTTCTTAATTCAGAAGTTTTTATGAAGGTGCACTTAATTCTCTGAATATTTTTTTTGCAGTCTTTCAAGCAGTGATTTACCCTGAGAGAAGCAAGCATTTTTCACAGTATAACGTAATACATATATATACATATATATTCTGGAACTGGAAGTGTGTTGAGCTTTGTATAATGCATTTCAAGAACTTCAGAAGTTGTTGTTTAATTCTGCTCATAATTAATGAAATCTATCTGAACGCTCAAACTGTTCCTATCAGTGTTCCGTTCTGCCATCCCACCTTTAGTGGGACAGTCAGCCCCTCCAAAATAAAGGACTTTGTTAATGTAGGAAAACAAATACAATTATTCAAGGGCTGCAAAGCAGCTCAGTCAGTATTTATGGCATAGGGAATTTTGCATGTAGCATCCACTACTTGTTTTGGAATAACATACTTCAAGATGTTTTGAGTGCATGTACAAGAAAAATATCTCAGTAAAATGCTCAATTTAGATTAAACTGAACAGCACCTTAAGGATGGTCAAGTAGTTTCAGAAGTGTATCAGTTGTACTCCATTGTTTTGTTGTGGATAAATAGTTTGTGGCTCTGACCAAATCTCCAGTGATGCCAGCATGAATCAAGACAATTGTGTCAAGTGGTTACAGGTTTCCATCCTTTCAAATTGATCAAATTGAAATAGCCCATTAGGAATTGATTTAAATCAGTTTAGATAAGCTCAGTCTTAGTCCTGGCCCTAGAGGCTTTGGCTACTGAAAGTTCACTTGAAGCTGGACATACACCAGCTCCACAGGCCATCAACTTTATTAGTGTGGAGATAAGCTGATTAGATCTTGTCAATCAAAGGTGCCAATATCTCAATTGAGTGTCTCTCCCAGTCTTTCTCTCCTTCTTTGTTGCCCGCTTCAATGCCTTAAAAAAAAAAGAGAGAGCAGGCAAGAGAGATGTGTGGGATGCATCCCCCTGGTTGTCACCAAGCAGGGTGCAAGGGTACTGTGATGATGTGATGACTATATTAAAGAGGACATCAATTTGTTTTAAAGTGTTTTGATTTTTTATGGTGGCATTAAGAGAGAGAACATTGTGGTTGCAGCTTTACTAGAAAGCAAAGAGTTCTAGGAGGGGGGAAGAAAAAAAAAAAGTGTTTCTTTGAAACCTACCGGGTCTTTGAGTCTTGCTGTGCCAATGGGCGCTTAAGTGCTCCTGTAACTGGCATGCTCTGATCCACCACCAGCTTAGGTACTATTCTCTCCAAATTATTCATTTATATAAAATTAAAAGATTTGTGGATGTTTAATCCTTGCAGAAATTATTTTAAATATTTATTAAATACAGCCTGTTTGGGAAATGTTTGGTTATGGCAATAACGAGCATGATATATCGCAACAGTCTGGGAGATTAAAGCATGAATTAAGGTCAGGTTAGAATATATAAAGTGACCCTCGCTCTGAAAATGAAGTTATGCATGCACTGAATAAATACATGCACTTATTTACATTTCTGCCTTGTAGAGGAAAACCCAGACAAACAGCACATCAGCTGTAAAAATCTAATAGTGCAGTGTTTCAGCTTTAGACTTCATCATATAGTTAAAGATGGTGTAGAGGAAAAGTGGGCTTTTGTTCTTCAGATCTGAAGTTTGCTCACACCATGCCTCCCTCATACTTCAAATGCAAACAACAGAAGCCCTTCCTTTTCTTCCATCACCCTACACTCACCACCCAATGAAGGCTGAAGCTACAGTGCTGCAGAACTACATTGCCACACTGGATTATCTCTTTATCAGTTATTCCTCACTCCACTGTGTCATTTTTCCACTAACGAATCAGATGCCCCTCTTAAAAAAGACTGTTTGACTATTTCTTCTAAACGTATTTATAGCTACACTGATCCACAGAAGCAACTCGTGCTACATGTCTTGGGGATAGAAAGGGAATTACTTGCACTTTCCAAGAGACTTCAAGGGTGTCCCCTCTAGTTAATATTGCTATTTGGGGATATTCCAGGGGGAAAAAAAATATATATATCTGGTATCTGTGGGAGGGACTGTGAAGATGTTAATTATTCACTTGGGTACTGGAGTTTAGATACAGTTCTGGTTTATATTGCAAACAGCAACACCATTTATTTACATAAGGCTAAAAGATGCTCTTTTCTAACCTCACCTTTGTTTGCTGCCAATCATTCCTGCCTGTTCCCTGTTCAGTCTGCATGTGGAGGGGAAGTTAATAGCCAGCTTTTGAACAAGGAAGGTATAATAACAGTAAACTGTCTGCAGTATTCAAGTTTATTTTGCCACTCCCCAAAGATGATTAAAAGTTTCAAGCAGGTTTAAAGACATTTACATGGGAAGAAATTGTAGGGGAGAGTAGCCTTATTGTAGCTAATTAGAATTCCTCCATGTTTAAATGGGGTTGTTGAGCTGTGTTTTTTTCCTGTCTAATGCACTGCTATCTGTTCCTATGTTGCAGTTACAGTCAATCAAAAACAAATGCTTTTTGAGAATTTATTGAAGGAAATCTGTCTGGCAAACCACTAATCAAATGACGCACCTTTTTCCTCCAGCTACTTCCCATACTGAAATCACTAACTCATTGTTTAAAATCTCAATTTGAAGGCTAAAAAGAGATGTATTGGAGTTCCAACTTGCCCTTTGATTGATCTGCCTTACCTTCATTAGTCATATTTTTTTCAGACTTGTTTTTTTCTAATGCATTAGTCTTTGAAAACCCAAATTTTACAAGTTATGTGGAACTGTGCAGCGTGGAACTGAATCAACAGTGTAAAAACCATGGTGATGGTATTTAATAGTAATCAGTATTTCACAGTAAGACTGGATAGCATGGTCATGACTTCCAAAATAATTTTTACATTATTAAAAATAGGGTGTGCTCAATTTGAAAATATAGACAGATGGAACATATGTTTTGTCTTGGCAATTCCAAGATTGTTAAATAACACTTAGTTCTTTCAGTCAAGTAGCAAGTGGAGGATCTGAGCTCTGTCTCAATGGCTGAGCATAACATAGTTGTATTGCCATGTTTATTTCAGTAGATCCTTCAATTAATACTTAAATTAGTATTAGGCTTAGTTATAAGTATAAGGCTATAGATGACAGTAAATACAATTTATAGCAAGATGCATTAGCTAAATAAGGAGGAATTTTTGGCAAGTTTTTACTTCAGGGCTACAACTGCTACTGAAGTTATTTGAAGTTTGCATCATATGTGTACTGCTTTTGGGGATGAGTGTGCCTAATGAAAATTATATATGCTTGTAAACATCCTCCCATTGTTGTTTCATAAAAGCAAATCTAGAACATTGCTGGAAGGACTTGTATGTTAAGGCTCTCTTTGACAGCAGATTTGTAATGTTCTTATTGAAAGTGCTTGAAAGTCATTTAAGGAGGGTCTCTAACTTTGAGGCCACCTTCTTGAGGGAATGGTTTCAATGGAGTGACTCAGTTTTGGACATAAATAAAAAGCTAGCTGTGCTTAGGTTTTTCGGGTTTGTTTTTTTTGTGTGTTTTTTGTTTCCTTTGGAAGTTTTAAACAACCAAGAAACCTATTCATTTCATGGCATTGTTACAGCTCAGAGGTGAAAGCTTGAAAGTATCTTCATCAGTACACTCTTTTTCCATTGTGCTTGTTTCTTTTTTTTTTTGTCTTTTTAGAAAAAAATACTTTTTATCACTGATTATTTAATAATCAGCTAATTAAGGTGTTTCAGTGAGGTAGTGTAAACTAAGAAAATAAGAACTGGAATTGACTACTCTTTTTTCATATACTCCATGTGATCCTTTCACAAAGTTCCCAATGCCAGTTTCTAGTGATAACATCTACTGACTGTATGCTGATTTGTGTACAGAATTATATTGCATATATGGCACTAGAGGCCAGGTTAGAGGTATCCTCTGTGAACTATCAAACACAGAAGCAAAGATGTTTTAGTATTTAAAAAAAAAAAAAAAAAGAAAATCAATATTTGTTTTATGTTCTTCCTTGGAGGTTAGTCCATCTTCATGCTTTAGAGGGCCACAAGCATCCATTTTCCCTGTTTGCCCTGCAGCCTGCCAGGTTTCTAACCAGGGAGAAGTGTGAGTATTGGAAAGTAAATGTAACGATCGCCTAACCTGCCTTTTCAGAAGACTCTTGGTTTTAATGAGTTTGACAGAAAATGTAATTCAGGAAAAAGCCCTCACTTTTAACTTGTTCTTCAAAATCGTATTCTTGAATTGTGAAGTAATGCAACTCTTCTGCTTTTAGAACAACATTCAGATGTCTTTGATCTCTGTGTTTTGGGAATTCTTATTAACTTAAGCACAATCACTTTCAGGAAAAGTCCTATGAGAAGGGAGGATCTCTCTTAAATGGAGGAAAAAAAAAAAAAAGGAAAACAAAAAAGGGGGAGAGAGAGAGAGGAAAAATCTTTTCCTGTTTCTTCCCTGAGGCTGAACTGTTTATCACTCCATCCTTGTTCGATAGAAGTGAATTTTATAATAAAATTTTCCCTAATCGGGCTCTGTCAGTGAGGTGTCTTATCGTGGGGAGGAAAATGACACCGATCCTATCGAAAAACAGAGACGATGTCACAGTGTCCCCAATCACAGCTACTCAGCTTCCATATCTACCTTCTCCACAAACACCAAGCCCTGCTTTTTCATAAGAACATCAAAACCTAGCGAAGTCATTAAAATTGCACCCGCGTAGAGTTGCAGGGATCAGCCACACTAGCGCAAAATGGGATGTGGGAAAACAGACTCTCTAAATGTGCTAATTCCATTGTCACGTGTTTACGGCTTAATTTTAATCAGTTAAAAAAGCCACACATTGCAATAAATTGGCATTATCTTCTGTGACACCAGAGGACACAGTTGGTTCAAGGATTTAGGGGGTCGCTGGCAACAGTATATAGTGTTCCAGACAAAGTATTTTTACGCTTGAACTACGGTAGCTAAGGTGCAATCTCCAGTTAAGACTGCAAACAAAGACTATAACCCACACAGTACTAAGTTCAACATGCAGACCACCTTCAGCCTGGAGACGGTGTAGAATGCTAAACTGAATATTGCTGAGGAACATTTTCTAATTTAATGGTTAAAGGTAATTTATTGGCCACTGTAATTGAGGTTGCAATTCAGTAGTGTTCTCTTGTGTGTCCTGTACTATAATGAAGAAAGGTCTATTGGGCAAATCCCTTTGCTGTATTTGCATTCCGTTTCTAAACTGATGGTGCTTGTTTACCTTATGCCATTATATTTCTTCCTCAAAACTATGCATTGCGTTTTCTTCTGCTCACAGAAGTGTAGGTAAATCAGCCAATATGAACTGAAACATGATAGTAGTAATATTACTGCTTCCAGTGAGAGGTTTATGGAAAGCTTTAAGTTTTCTAATTAGGTAGTATCACAGGTCACATGAGAATTCTACATGGTATCCGTCTCCACTCCTCCCATTTTCTTTCTTTTCCATCCCTCCTCCCCCTTAGACTTGTTCTTTCACTTGAATTTGGCAGATCAAAATGTTTATAAGCAGCAGGAGAATTATTTTCTGGAGAGCAGTATGATCTAACTAATAAACATCCATTTCAATAAAACCATGTCTATAAAACTTGTCTAGTTTTATTTCAATGGATCAAACATGAAAAATGTGTGTGACCAGTTTAATTCTAGAATGAGCAAACAGAAAGCAACCAAAGAAACAGTTGTGGTAGGAATTTAACTTTTACTGAACAAACAGCTCCTTTTGGGATGTGAGCATGTCCCTAGCTGAACACAAATGTCTGTTTGAAACAGCTCTAAAGAGGCCTGCTAAATAAGTACACAAAGTCACTACTGCAAAAAACAAGATGCAGTTTAGGATGCAGGTCAGCACTTTGCTGTTTCCAACATTTGCTACTTTGGCTTGGACAATTTAGTACCGAGTATGTAGCATATAATTTCCATGCATTCTAAGGACTATAGGGTATGCAAAAATAAACATGAAAATGGCCAAAGAAACTATTAACAGTCAGTGATGAACAGCATTAGAAATAAAGTGAAATTGGTATATGGATGCCTCTTGCATGTAAAGAAATAGTGTCATTTGATCTATTTGGAAACAAACCTGCAAAACTGTTTTAGGTGGAAAACAAAGGGACAATGTTATCTGATCTTGAGATAAATCTCAGCTTTTTTCATTACTTGCATGTTTATAAGAAGTAAGAGATGCTAACTATGAAAAACCAAAATCCTTAAATATACATAAAAAGGTTTTATACTCTACAAGTTAACTTTATCATAAATAAATGATACCTAGAAGCAAGTTTACTGTCTGATTTTTTCTGAATTTAATTTCTGTGCTTGCACTTCTCTTACTGATTTTGATTTGTAACATGATGCAAGATATGTTTTTTTGCACTTCTTACCTACTTAAACAGCTTGAGTAAATATGTGGAGACATTTTATGAGGATAGAAAAAAGAATTGAGTGCAGATATAGAACACTGTTCTCTTTTGTGTCTGGATTAGCAGTGAACTCTGAATGACAAAAAAAAAAAAGACTGCTTTATGTCAGCATACTTGCCTTTATAAAGACCAACATGAGTTTGTTCTCTAAAACAAAATAAGAACATCTAATTGTTAGGAAGATTTTACCTGAGGGTTTTGCCCCTACATTCCTATGGATATGTGCTTATAGTCTGTTAGAAAGAGACCAACATTTTTTCTTTTTCTTTTAATATTTTTTATTTTGTTTAAAATCTGGCAAATTGGCTAGGGGAGTGTTTTTTTAACTAAACAAACTGCACTGCTTGCAGGTTTCCCCAGTTCAGAGCCCCTCAGCTCACGTACAGCGAGTGATACAGGTCATGGCATACCACAGCCAGGTTTGGGACATCCTCTTTGAATAGTCTAACTGGTATTGTAACCTGTCTGAAAATTACTATCCAGTTCTTCAGAGGCATGAGCTGGTCAGTCTGTGTCTCTTTCTCTCCTTCCCTCTCTCAAAATGGCATGATTTTGACAATCCACACTTAGCTCCTATGTGCTGTGACTGGTTTGAGATCAGATTTAAGTGGAATTACTGAAATTGATTGCTTTGACCTGAGTGCGAGTTGGGGAAGCAGGGGAGCAACTTCATGTTAGAGGCGCATGTAGGAGGAGAGGATTTGTTGGTGCTTGTATTTGCATACTTGTCTGCCAGAATTCTTCGTTTAAAGCTCTACACTTAGAATTTATTTGTTACTTGCAGCAGAGTAGTAAAATATTATACACTTGATTATATCACTTTGAAAACAAAAGTGTGAATCGAAGCAGGTATTTTGTCTCTGCAAAATGAACACAAAGCAATCAATATTAATGTACCCAAATGTGTGTTTTAAAGTTTATGATGTGAAAGTGTATTTGTGTGTACGTATATATACACACTTACATTCTGTAGTATCTTTTTAAATAAAAGATGAGTGCAAATCATTGTTTCAAATCTAATTTTACAGAAAAATGTCAAACTAATTGATTTTTTTTATGAATTCTACACAGAATCACTCGAGTTTCATCCTTTTGTGTTGTGGATAGTTTCATTAATTTAGATCTATAAGTAAGCACATTGTATTAAGATAGCCTTACATTTATGCAGCTCATCACTTTTGTAAATTGTAGGGATGTTTGCTTATCTGGATGCAGCAAAACCAGAGGGGCTGGCACTCGTTCCCGAAACTAGAAACTTCCTGTGTTATACTTTAGCACACATAGGCTGCGCCATTGAGCCGCCGGTCAGAGAAAACTGTTTTCTTACTTGACGTTGTGTAATGGGTGGAACTGAAGATGTACTTAACAGAACTGGATATCAGCATCTTTTTGTGTTTGTTACCATAATGGAATTTGGGGAAAATGCAGCATGTTTCTAAGTACCTACTTATAACGTTAGCCAGTATCTTATAAGTTTGACCCTATTAGATTTTTTTTTGTATCAGTAAATATGCTGTAGTTACTTTTTAATACAGTGCTTATAACACTGATATTTGTTCTTTTGAAATGTATATTAATTTCCTATTAAACATTTATCTGCATACCAGGGATATTAATAATAAATTTACCTAAAAAGTGTCTGGCTGTATTTGAATAAAAGTTAAAAATACAGTCTTAATAATATGCAAGTAGTTTTGAGGTGTTTTTCCTGAACAGGGTTTGAGCTTAATTCATTTCAAAAAGGTGCCTGTTACTGTAATGACACTAAATTTTTCAAAAAGTATAAGGATAGTTATATATATATGTATGTTTGTACATGTATATATATATACACACACATATACACACACTTTTTATTTAACTATTGAATTTTATCAATAAAATGTAAGATCAACCAATTAACCTCTCTATCTGTGAAAGGGATTTAAGAAGTCCAAGTGAATATTATTGCTGCTTATCTAATTGAAGATGTAAAATGTCCTGTAAGTCTAAGCAAAAGATTATTCTGTTCTGCTTAATTTGTAATACACATTAGTGATGTATTTGCATAAACACTAACCACATCTAACATGGGGAGAAGTGGGACAGGATTTCTGAGCAGGGTGTTTAATACTTTTCATTTCCTGGGGTTTGTTGTTTATCAGGGTCAGATATTTGGTATTTTTACTTTTGGAATCAGGGTTGATTGCATGAAAAGTGTAAGCGCTTTTTACCTAATTATATGAAGGTATTAGAAAAAGAGGGAATGAGGGAATTACCTTCTCTAATGGAACTATTAAACCTTCAATTAATAACAGATTAGTGAGATGAACTTCATACTCTCTAGACCTATGAAGTACTGTTAAAGATGCTATGTCTGTTTCAGAAAATCTCCTGTTTAGAAACGTGCTTTAAGTGCCAGGATTTTTATGCAGCTAGTCCCTATTTTTTCTGACTGTTGTCCTTATAACTGGTTTTGCATGTGGCTGTGTCTCTCTGTGTGTGTTCCATTTATGAATCTTTGTGGAGAAAATAGATTTTGTGGGGGAAAACATGTGATCTTAAATCATTATTTGCATCTTCAAAATCCTGTTCTGTTTTACTGTGGCCATTTTTTCTTTTTGTCAGTGCGGATTCAGCACTCAACTTATCTGAAACACAAATTCTGCTTGGTCCTGATAAGATCACTTCTTATGAAGCAGAATGTATTTTTAAATGTTTATTTTCAAAACTCTTTAATATTAATTTCAAATGTTACAACAATGTAATGTGATTTTATTTTAATGGGATTCTCTTGGGGTATTATTCTTCCATTTTTATACGTTCACATGTAGTGATGTTGTAGTTTTTCATTACTAGCATATAACAATGTATTCTGAAAATGTGCTGTTGCTTAAATGTGTATGTCCTTAATTTGGTTAGGAGTCATATGTCTGTGATCACCAAGAAAGTACAGCAGAAATTACAGTATAAAGAGCATCAGAGTCATTAGGTTTGAAGTATACCTACCTTGTATATATAGAATAATTTAAAAGTAATCAGAATTTTTTCCTTGGGTTCTAGTATAGTAGAGGGATATTGTATAAATGTGGTGCAGTGGCATGGGGCAAGGTTTATTTTATGCCAGTGCAGTTGTGGTTAGGAAATCTGCAGTATCTGCAGTTTGTATACTTAATGCAGTCTAGTAGATCTCTGGACTTGTAATTATTCTTACTATATATTACTTTGTGTCTTCTGTTACCGTAATACTAAGGATCCTTGTGTTGAATTAATTACTTGCTGTGCAAATGCAGGGGAAAAATCTTTCCTATTCCAAAACCCTAGCAATCAAACAGGGGCACATGGATGAGGATTAACAGGTTGAAAAGGAAAAGACAGCAGTGATGATTAGCATCTTGGGCAGGGATCTTGATGCATCTGTCCCTGTATGTGATAAGTTTTGGGCAGGTTTTTTTTGTTGTTCTCACAAACATTCTAGCAACAGAGTTTTAACAGAGGGATTGCAGAAGTTCGTAGGGATAAATAGTAACTGTAAAAATAATAGAAAGATGATTGCAAGTGGGTCTGAAAACCCTCCCAATTTGCTCAGCAGTAAGAGAGAGGGAATGAGTATTTCTTGGCAGATTTGACTGGGGAAAAGTTGGTCCCTTTGGCCGGTCATATATACTTGCCAAGAGGTTGACTGATACAACGAAGAAAAGGTGATGAAGTACAATTTGCCTGGCCTTGAAAATGAAGATGAGCAACTGAAATTTGACATGGGAGAGGAATGGCAACTGAAGCAGGAGTGATGGAAGTAGAGGAAAGTGCAGAAAAGAGAGGGATAAGTTGTCAAAACCATTAGCTAAAAAAAATATTGGTTTTGTCAAGGCCAGGGAAGATTATTTGAGTAATCAGTGCAAAAGCTGATGAAAGCCTGGAAATGAGATTTACATATTGATAGGAGAGTCTGTATTTCAGTGCTACCTAGAAAGAATGTACAAGATTTTAGATGTCTGGTAAAAAAACCCTGAAGATTGTGCTTGGATGATGCAGAAACAGCAATGGTACCACAGGAAAAGAGAAAGTAGGTAACAGGTAGAGCTGGGTATGATAGAAAGATGAAGAACTCTGTTGTAGTCATGTGGAACTTGAACCAAAGGCCACATATATTCACATACATCCCTATAAGAAACAAGACTTCCTAGATCAAGTTTTTGTTAATTAAAACTAGATGCTACTATTCATACTCTCGTGTAATTCTGATGTCAGATAAGTACTAAACATGATAAATCCAGAGGCAGAACAAAACTGGTCAGCCCAGTTTTAATGTGTCTTGTACAGCATGTTAAGTAGTCTGTTATGATAGATAACTTAGGAAATGGCAAAATAAAATTACATGTTTATTCTCCAGATTATCAAAGCTCATGGAAATAATTTTTTCCAGGTTTTCTTTTATTTAGGCAAGTGGCTAAACATTCTGATAAATGTGCCCACTTCACTTTTTTCAGTAATGTGACTGTAACAGCACAGTGCTTGAATATTTAGAAGTGTGGTTGGTTTAAGTCTTAGTTGTTGAACTTGTGGAAGCAATGATAGAATGTGTACAAACTAATTGTACAGCTCAGTGCTAGGGGTGGACTGAGAGATGAAAGACTAATGTAACTATTTCCTATCATGGGAAACGTTGGAAGTAACTCCTGCCTTATAAGGCACTGTGAAATGTTATGTATGTATCTTTATTTGTACACTTAGACACACAAAATTTCTCTCTCCCTCTTTTTTCCTCCCTGTTAAGAGATATATATATATATATATATATACACACACACAGACATATATATGGACAATTCCTGAGTAATCCTTGGTAAGTAGTAAACAACAAACCCCTGCTAGTTTGTGATCCTGTGAATAGGGGGATGGCTGATTCTAATGGCATTTTCATGAAATGAGGCACCTTCCCTTTCAGACCCGAGAATGGGCCTGTGTTCCAAATCATCCAAGTCTATCATTTAAGTCTGTATTTAAACTTACCTCTAAAGTAGATAGAGAAATTGCTGCCATACCTGATGGAAGAAAAATATTGGACATTGACACCATTCATAAATTCATAGATTTTAAGGATGGAGGACTTAAATCATCTTCTTAGCAGCTGTATTAAAGAAGAGTAGTGAATCTGACATAAGTATTTCAGCATTTATCTCAGTTGTATGCATAAAAATATCTTGTCCAGAAAAACATCAACTATTGGTTTGAAGGTATCAAGAGATAATGAATTCACCTCTTTCTTTAGTAATCATTCCAATAGCTTGCATTTAAAGGAGCAGGAGATCCTATTTCTAATCTGAGTTTGCCTGACTTCAAGGTTTAGTCCTAAATTCTTCATATTCCCTTGCCTAACAGACTGGACTGCATTAGCAACTAGAAACTTTAGCTATGAAAGTGTTTAGAACCATAACTAAACTTCTTTTCAGTTTTATTATGATAACTGAATTCCTTAAATCCCTTGTTATGAAATAGCTTTCCTTGCCCCCAGTTTGAAAATCTTTTCTGTGGTCCTTGTATGTACTCTTCAGTTGTTTTAGACCTTTTTTTAAAATACGGAGCGAAGAATAAGGCACTTTCAATTCAGTTTAGTATTGTATAGTGTTGTATTTCGGGGGGCATGATTCACAGGTAATTCACAAAGATTATGCAAGACATCATGAGGCAGCTTCTGTGTTGCTTTTCTGTTTCATGTCTGCCAAGTTATCACCGTGTGACACGCCAACTTTGGTTTACTTCATCTAACTGTAGAAAATGTGGTAAAGAATCAAGAGTAAGTTAAGGTCTCCTGAGCATCTATATTTTATGTTTTCCACCTCCTAAATATGCACTTCTCTCGGCTGAGATCAACAGAAGAGGAAGTCATATTTACAATGATTATAAAAACTTCTGTGGACTATAAAAGTTGATACCATGAATGGTAACCCCAATTTGCCTCCTCTCTCTTGTGCTGATGACATTGACATCTTCATTGCAGCTCTTAGTATAGACTAAAGAGCATAAAACATTCGTCTTGTTGATGCCTTTTCCATCCTCTTTCTCCTGCCACAAATCAACGCTGTAATCGTGAGGTCTATCAAATGACTGCAGCACCGTGTCTCAGGTGGGGTGACATTCTTTTCCTGCCCATGAATAGCACTGATCCCTGCTAGCTTCTTGTATTATGATTTGATGGTGACGTTAGAGTTTTAAAACGGCATGTGGCCTAGAGGGCATGTGCTTCAAAGTAGCTCACCTACTTTCTCAGTGTGTTACAGTGTGTCCCTCTGGCAGGAGAAATGTTGGAATCCAATTTTTTTATATTTTTTTTTTTATCCTATCTGAAAGATTGACATCTGTGCTGCATGCTGTGAGTTTTAGGGATTTACTGTTCTGTGAAGCAGAAGCATCCTGAAGCATGTACTGTTTGTAAACAGGATGTGTTGTGTGTAAGGTGGAAGAATGAGGTGATGGGAAACAGCTATGTAAGGAGATGCCAGTCCTGTACCAGAAATACAACTGTGGGATTCCTGCACTTAGCAGGAATTACTGTAGCAATTCCATTAGGTGGCCAGAAGTGACAGTCAAATTGTTGGCAAAGAACAGGCATGTAGGTAACATTGCCTCAATCAGAAGGGTCATTTCATGTAGGGAAGTTGACTATAGAGAATAAGTTAACAAAAACAGTGCTGAAGATTTGTTCTAGCCCTCCCACTGCAGTTCATGAAGAGTCAAGTTCTTTTTCTCATTATTCATTTATTTTTTTCTTTGTCTCTCCACTGCTGTCCAAGTCAAAAGCTCTTAATGAGAAGAGGCTGGCTGATGTCAGCCAGTGCCTTGCCTCGCCAGCCTGCATTTTTAGGGAACTTGATCATTCAGTTGCTCCACAGCCTCCATTTCTGAGACTGTCTTGGTGTGCAAGCAGTGCAACTAACAAAATGGTTGTGTTACTGTTTGTCAGCCACATAAACTTAATATTTTTTAGTGGATTTTAATTCATGATAGCTCAAAGAAAAGTAGCTTTACTTCTACATTCATAGGTGTGTAAATGTGAAGTATCTGTCCTGGGTCAGACTGCTTACATCTACTTCAGCTTGCTTTCTTCAGATGTTGCGTGACTGGCAAGAAAGTAGGAAAAGCTCTATCTGGGTTATCACTACCTGCCCCAGATGTAAATTACATGCCAGCTCTCTGAAATACTATGTTTCAGAAAGACAAGGACCATGTTCTTACCTGTATTAAAATCTAAACTAGCACTGAATTGTAGTGAGATTTCTCAGGCCATCTCTCTTCTTGTGTTTCTCTCAACTAGGACAACCATCTGTGTTGTTGCAGTACCCTGTTTTTTCAGTACCCCATAAAGTTAAAAAGGGCTTAACTTTGGATTGCAATTTTTAAATTAAGGAAAAAGAGAAAAAAATTATCCATCAGGACTAGTTTAAATTATTTCCTGTATATCCAGAGTGGTGTGTGTGAATTAGAGAGGGGTGATTCTCAACTAAGGGTGACTGGTATGGCATCGTTTTTTGTTGTTCTTGGTTTTTTTTTACTCCAGGTATTACATTGCCAGTGTGTGAAGTTGTCTCTATTTCTAACTGTGTGTTGCACCGAGGAAATCCAAACTGTGTTGATAGGGCTGTCAATGCCTTCATTATCAGGTTGGGTTCTAGGAGCCCATTTTGCTACTATGTGACCTTTTATACCAGTCAATAAAGTCAGTGAGCTTGTATTGGTGTACCACTGGAATAACACAGTAATGAGTGTGGCCCCAGAAAACAGCAGACAGCAACATATCCATGTATTTATCACCTTTAAAAGATTATGTCAGCTGCCATTGGCCTGTATAAAGAAGTTTCTTGTTGGTTTAATTAAACCTTGCCTAAACATTTGATTCTGTGTATGAATCATATAATCAGGATCTCATTACATTTTTATATTAAATTTATACTTAAACCCTGCTTTAAATTGGTGCATTCAGAGAATATTTAATCTGCAATGCTTTTTTATGCTTTCCTCACCCATTTGGGTTTCACAAGGAATCTCAGATTAGTATGTCCTGGTATATCCTTCATGATACAGTTTTGAGGCACAGATGAATGAGCCAAGGGCAGGGGAGCAGCCTCAGCTCAGAAATGCCTCATATGCGTCTTTTTCAAACCAGTATGTTTTCTGTAACCACATTTATTAGTATTAGTATTTTAATGTATCTGTGTGTGTGCACATATTCATGGTATCAGGGATGTTTCAGCATTCATTTTTGTTGTCCTAAATGCTGCTGTTAGTGTCTGCAGCCCACGCAGTTCAATCTTCCAGTCCTTTGCATTTACCAACCATTCAACCTCCATTCAGCATTCACACATATACTATGTAAAATAAAATAATAATAAAAAATACATTATTAAGACTGGGGGGGTTGTGAATGGATTATTACAACTTGCCTATCATGGTAATGACACCTGTTAGAGGTGTGATACAAAAGGCAGTGACAGGCAGTGTAATTTAGTAATTGTAGCTATTGTGCTGTGGAGCTGGTCAGTTCACCAGGCAAATACAAAGAAACCAGTGTTAAGGCTAAGCAGGGGTGGGTAAGCTTAATAGAGAGAGCTAGTGCTTTACTGAAAGAAACTTTTGGTGGAGGGCTAACTCCCAGGGGGAAGGAGTTAGAATGGGTTGAAAAGAATGAACAAAAGTATAAAAATGGTATGGATTTTCCTGTTTCAGTTCTTAAAGTGACAGAGGACTTCTGGTGATGAGCATGGCTTGCTCCACTGGCCAAAGGAGGGCAGAGGGGGAAAGGGATGTTTTATGAAATACTGGGAGGGTGCTGATTTATTGCAGCTGCAGAACTGAGGTAAGCCCAGGCTAGCAATTGACACTTTCTCCATCTTGCTGAACATCGCAGTTGGGTTTAGCAAAATTGTTTTCCCATCAGGGTAGTGATTAAGGGATACAGGGTCAGAAGTTTGAGAGGTTGTAGAAAGCCACTGCTGGAAGGTCATAAACTTGTGTCTTGGAGAAATCTGCATGTGCAGTGTTTGAGTGTACATTTGCATGGCTGGCCTGCCAGCTGCTAAAATTTGAAGAGTTAACTAAGGTCTGAAAAAATAACTAAAGTCTTCTTCAGTGCCTTCTTTCCTGGTGTATAGAAGCCATAATGTTAATGAAGTTTTTTTGTGTTAGAGATAATGGAGCTAAGGATACAAGGATAATTTGTAAATGTGTTTGTTTTGTAAGCTTTTTGGAGCACAGACCTCATCTTCCGTACCTTGGACATAGAGGAGTGAATACTCAATGCTTTCTTAATCCCAAATATCATTGGTTTTGATCATTTTGTGAGCCAAAGAACAGCACAAAGACTACACAAATTAAAGTTTTCCCAGACTCGGTATTGCTGTAGACCCCTAATAGACTATGTAAAATGCATAGCCATTAATTAATTTTCATTTTCTGTAATTATGAGAATGCTAAAACGCAAATAGAATTCTTATATGAGACCTATCTTTTTTTTCTTTTTAAAGTACTTTGAGATTGTCTTTATCTCTCTTCCCTTCACTCCCCATCTGGATATTTAATTTTCCAGAGAGCATATTGGTCTTTCTTCATGTGAACCTGTAATTATTGAACAAATTGTTGTCACAATGCAGAACCTCTTAGACGTTTATGAGGATGCATTAGAAAACAGTAGTCTTGAAAGATAAGTAGTGGACAGAGCACTGAAACATATTAAGCCTAGATTGACTCACTTAACAGCTTTAAGAGAACAAGGAAGTAGCCTGAAGTTAACAAAGGTCTGCACAGCAGGGCATTTATGCTAGCAAATACTAATTCACGTTTGCTAAACAGCACAAACAGATTGCAGGCAACACTAGGCATCCCATTTAAAGGGATTAGGTGTGCCACTTACCTATTGTCTGGGCTGAGGAATGCGGGGTGCTCAATATGTTCCTCTGCAATTAGCCCAATTAGGCAGGCACGCCCTTTGTGCAAAGCCAGTTACAGGGCACTTAATCCATTGATTAGAAAGGTAATATTTCTTCTTTGAATTTAGAAGCTTGTCCTGTGGTGGTACTTGCATCTTTGCTGTTTCCACACTGTTGCAAGCCGGTACTGGGGGGCTACCTAAGCATTAAATTGGCCATGCATCATGCGTTAGCCAGCTGGTTGATAAAATGTATTTGTTTTTTATAAACAATGCAAACTGGTGTATTGACTTTGTTGCAGCTGGCTGATGGAATGCTGCAAGAGAAAGGGAATACTAACGAGCTTTGTAATCAGAGCAAAATTAAGTGTTGATAAATGGGCCATCCCCGTGGTCTAGTGCAGTGTTTTTTTCCCAGCAAGGGTTAAAAGCACAGCAGACGATTCATGTGATATACATGCTATTATCACTAATTCTTGTAGGAAGTGATTCATGTTACACTGGAGCTGCAGAGACCCCTGTGTTCCTTGTATCCTGCCTGTCATTCAGGTAGTAAAAGCCCTTTCCAAGCTCCCTCAGCTGGTTGGAGGGTCAATACAGCAGAGTCCCTTGGAGCCTTGGAAGGAAGTTAAAAAAAAAGTCCCAAAGGCACCTTCCTAGAAAAGTATTACAAATGAAGGTTGTGTAAAAACAGGAGAAGAATGAGTTGGTATTTAGCTGAGTACTTATGTATTTTCAATAGGCATCTGAATTAATTGCAGATTATATGCCAAAGTAAAATCAAGTTTTGTGCCAATAAAAAGAAGCTGAAGCAGTGTGTGCTATTGGGTGGTCTTCCTGCACTCTCTACTGGCCTTCTGCTGGCTGGAAAGGAGACTGGTCACAGTGTTGAGCTCTGCCTTCCCCTGGAGGAAAGGTGGGGTGCACCTTACAGCATGAGGTATGCATATGTGCAAGCTCAGAGAGTCAAGGTGGGGTTTGGAGCTTCTGCAAACTTCCCAGCTGGCTGTTACAGCCATTTCAAACATAGATCCTAAGGGGTCACTGCAATTGATTAGGCTGGTGCAGGCTAATTTCTCAGATACTGGTGGCAAAAGCCTCACCTAATGCATCCTGAGCTTCACATCTGCCTGTGCCCCCTCTGTCATCATCAGAAGCTGGTTTACCAGTGATACAGCATTTCAGAAATCCATCTCTGGCTATATAAGGATGTCTTTATTTGAAGAAGCTTCTCAGGTTTGTAAAGGATCTTCCTAGAGATAGAAATACAAAGTTCACAGAGCACAGATAGCAAAAGAGATTTGGCACTAGGCTCCATTTCTTAAGGACGGGGGGAAAGTATCCAGCCTGTGAAATTAAAGTGGTTCATTGCACTCATGCCTTTCAGGTTAAAGTATTGTGCATAAATTATCATGAAAGGTAAAAATAATGTTTCTTTCAGACAGACAAGAAATTAGATCAAAGGCAACACACCTTTTCTCGAGCGCAGCCCTTAGTTCTCATGAAATCACTGAGACTTCTTGGTGGACTGAAGGCAAGGATGTGGCTACATCCCTGCTTGTGGCCACGTTCAACCTTCCTGGAGTCAGGCTCAGTGTTTGTGTACAGTGTTTAAAGGGTAATAGCACTAAACACTGCCTTCACAAACCACAGTAATTACTTCTACTGCTGAAAAAGCCCAGGACATGAACAAAAATAAAATAGAAAAGCTATTTCTAACACTAGTGCTCTCTTTATGGCTAAGTGGCAGCCATCCTTTTTCTCCTAAATTATGTGTTCTTTTTTCAAGCATTTAGATGATGCAAACCAGAGTTTTGTGGCAGCGTTATTGCTTATAGCCAAAAGAGCATTCAAGGAAACACTGTATTTCTGCTAAATTGCCATTTATTCAGAACACTTTGAGTTGTTTATCTCTTTCCATTCTCCTGACAAATCAAGTAGCCATTGAGCCTGTATTTCTGAGTATAAGTTCAGTAATAATTTTAGTAAAAGTAATAGCTACCATCTACTTTTTGGGGGTGAGGATATGCGAAATTCTGGGTTTTGTTTTAGTTTTGAAAGGAAAACGCCTCAGGAAAATTGTTTTTCCAATTTGACAGTAAACCTTCCTGTTTGTTTTAGATATTTTTTTTCTCACATGTAGTCTTATAGCAGAAATTTTATTGATATAATTGCATTCTAGGTAGTGTTCTAGAGTTATTTTTTTTTTATTTGTTTTCCTATTCTCTGGGATGATGCTGTTAGTTTGAAAAAAAGAAAAAAAAAATATTGTGAGCATTTGTTAGAAGAATACTGTGAATGCCTTTTAGTTTTCCACATTGCTTTTTGTTCACTTTGAGTGTTCCTAATAGTAAGTGTTTAAGGGAGGGAATGTTCCAGAGGAAAAAAATGGTAACAGATAATCATGCAAAGGTATGTAATTATGAATATTTGTCCCAGGCATGTGAATATGAAAGTTCTTTGGGGTTCATCCAGTCAGCAAGTAAGAACAATAACATGTGATGGAGGTGATTAATCAAGTTTTGCAGAGAGAAAAATATGAATTACAAGTAATCCAAACAGTATCTAGGACAAGTAGTTTACAGGCAGTCCACAGGCCATACATGTTCACATGAACAAATTATTCAATTGTTTCAAGGTGAGGACATTTGTATACATGAAAATCCTAGTATGCAGTCATGAATAGAAAAATGCACTAATACAGTTGCATAAATTGTTTACTTTATAAGTGCTATAAAATTCCTATTTCAAACTAGACTGTTTCTGTCCTGCCTGTATGGAGTGGAAAGTACAATCATTAGCTTAGAACTGACTTCAGACTTTGGCATTAAAGAAAGCAAGCTGACAGTCAGCTCTAACCAATGCATAGAATACCCCTGAAAAATACTGTATCATTCACCTTTGAATGATAGTGTGGTTCATTTAATACTGTGGTTCATTTTAAGATGTTAAAACACAGAGTGAAGGATCAAAATAAACATATTTTTCTTTGTAGTATTTTCTGGTTTTGATAACTTCAGCAGCATTTATCCTCTTGTTCTACTGCTTGGCTTCTGCAAAACTGCTAGTTCCATGCTTGCTTTCAAAAGTAAGGAGGTTTTATAGGGATATATTTTTTTTCCTTCTTGCTAGGCATTGTAACTTTTAGCTCAATAGTGTTTAATTCAATTACAGTGAATTAAGTTTACCTTAGGATCTCTGGAGCCCCTTAGAGGGCTGATCCAATTAATTACTGTGCAAAATAGGTTGTTAAAATGACTGGGTTTTATGCAGTTTCTCTTTGTTCTTTCCCTTAGCTTCTGTGATTCACAGACATTGATACACGATGAGTGAGGTTAATGTGGGAGACATGTTCCCACAAGCCCACTGACTCTCTGACTTTCCTCTCCAGTCAAAAACAGGCTCCCATGGGTAGGGACCGTGTGAGTCCCTGTCCTGGGCTGTGATGTGTGCTCTCCAGTGTGATGAATTTTAGATGTCAGTTCCAAGTAGGTGGCCAGCAGAGGAATCGGGATGGTCTTATGTACAGGTCCTTGTGAATTTAGTAGCAAATTAACTTTGTAATGCAGGATACAGGCTGAAGTTAATTTTATTTCTGGATATAATTGCAGCAACTTTTAATAAACAAAGCTAGAAAGTATATACTACTGCCCATCAGTGCTCCTGATCCCAGTGCCTGGGATATTAGAGAGCAGTGAAGTGAAAGAGTCATTTGAGCTCCTGACATCACTATGCTTTTCTGTAAGTTCTTACAGGTTGAGGGTTTAGTGGTTTGTGTCCTGCTAAGCTCAGGAATAATTTTAGCAAAAGTAATATCTATCATCTACTTTTTGGGCTTGAGAGCATGCAGACTACTGTCTTTTGCTTTATTTTTGAAAGGAAAACTCCCCAGGAAGATTGCTTTTTCCAGCTTTGCAGTAAAGCTACCTGTTTGTTTTGGATTTTTATTTTTTTTATACATATAGTATTATAGAAAAAGAATTGTTGATGTTGATGTAATTGCATCAGTTGCAGGCTCTGGTCCTGCTCCTGAGCCAAACCAGGCAGTCTTTAGTATAGACAAAGCATCTAGTTATACAGTTCCTTATATGACAAATAAAAGTAGCTTGTACCACTCTTCAGCAGATTTATCTCACTGCCTTGCAACTTTGTCAGGCTCACTGATAACAAGCGAACATGGTTTTGAGCCAGGTGCTGCAACAGGGTGTAAGGGTCACTTTGAAGGGAAGGGAAAATACCTGGGATAGGCATGGCTTATGTTTTTGCTGGTTGCAACTGCAGAGCAAGGATTAGGAAGGGCAAGCCACCATGTGCTCTGTGCTCAGAGGGCCTTGGTGGGTGCCTGTGCAGCTGGAGGTCGTAGCTGCACCCACAGCCTGAGCAGTGGGGATGGAGAAGGTCAGAGCAAACAATTCACTAGACTTCACTGTTAGTTGTTCTTTCCCTCATTCTCCACAGAGCAGAGTGAATAAAACCCGTCCTTTTCTGGGGAAGAGCAAGCTGGCTAATCCAGGCTCCTTGGTCTTTATATGCTGGATTTGAAATTTCCAAAGTTAATTCAGGTCTATAGGGGTGAAGTCCTATACCAGTTTCTTGAGAGTGGAGATTTCCAAAGCTGCATCAGGTTTGTAGGGACAAAGTCCAGTGTTACTGTCTTGAAAGTGCAGCCTCCCGTTTTTAAAAGATGTGTTAATGGGCCCCCATGTGTGTTCTAGCTCTGATTCAGTTACAGGTTTTCTGTGATTTATTTTTTTTAATTTACTGTTTAAGCTCTGCCATTTGTAATTTTCCTTTGACAGCTGGAGAGGTGGTGAGAAGGGAGGAGAGCTGAGATGTTAGTTACTTTCTCCTTTTGGGGTATAGGCCTCATTTTATGGAACTATTGAAAATTCTCAGTAGTTTAGTCCCTTTTTGAAGTGCAGCAGAAAGTCATTGCTGCACTGATGTCATCAAAGAAAAATGAGCCGGTATTGAGCTGAAAAGTGCATTAAAAGTTTATGGAACTTTAAAAAAAGTTTTACCATGAACTGCAGCAGTGGATTTTTTACTTTAACAAAACCAAATCAAGTGTTAAACCTTTCCACATTTAGATGTTGTAATGGTAAGTGAAACTTTAAAGGCAGTGTTGAGAGAGGCAAAGTGCTTAGTGAAAGACCCTGGTGATGTGCACTGAAGGCGGATCCAGAGCAGGAGCAGGGCTGGGCCTGCTGGAAATAGATGCTAAAACCCAGTTAAACTAGAGCGGTGCCAAGAATTTATCACACATCTGTTTTGCCTTGATTTTATATTTAATTATCACCTGCAAAAAGTCCATTTTCTAAGCATTTATTATGAAATTATTAAAAGAGTTTACAAGGCAGTGCTGTAATGCACTCCAGGGTGTGTCCTGCTGGAATGGGGCCATTTCCGAAGTTATTGAGGTTGTTCCTCATAAAGTTAGTGCTTCAGTTTGTGGTCAGTGCAGAACAATATCCCAAGAAAAATATTGCATAGTTCTGGTAGTGCTACCTGGCAGAAAGTGAGCTGCTGTGCACAACCCCTAAATGTCTAAGGGCTTTCCATCTAGCAGGCTTTATTCTGAGATGTAGGTGTTGTGGCACCAAAGTTATGAAGACTTCCTGATAATCAGTGTTGTGCTAGTTGCTCATCTCTGAATTCACACTGAAGATATATGTTAAAAATATTCACTATAAGATGCATGTGTGTATATGTAAATAGAATCATAGAATGGTTAAGGTTGAAAGGGACCTTAAGATTTTCAGGTTCCAAGCTGCTTGCTGTGAGCACGGATACCTCACACTAGACCAGGCTGCACAAAGCCTCATCCAATACATCCAGTGCATGCATATGTGTTCAAAATGGTGAGGAGCTAGTCCTAAAAGATGAGAAAACCTAAAGATGAGGAACTCATTTAAAGCTAAATAAATAGTTGAAGAGTTTTTTAATGTTTCTGTATTTTCTTAGCAATGTAGGCAACAGGTGGTATGAGATGAGGTATCTTTTTGAGTGTTGTGGCTTTGGCTGTTACTGTGTAGGAGTCAAGTATGTTTTACTACACACTGAGCACTTGGGTGAAGTAGCAACGCTAGGTTCTGTATATGTCAGCCCTGTGCAGCCTTTGTCAAGCAGCTTTTTCATTTACTACTTCTCTCCTTTGCATTTTTCTTTTTTAAAATTTACTTTCCCTAGTGTATCCAAACCTATTTTCTCCCAATAAAGGACATGCATAAAGGGTTTCTGTTGGTTCATGGCCATTGTATTTTTCCCTTGTCCTTCTATCCTGCTTTTTTTCAGGTTAGCCCTTTTAAAAAATCTCTGTTCAAAGGAAACATTATTAAAAGGTCAAGCATGGTAGAGTGAGAAAATGTAATTAAATGGATCTCTGATAACCTGCAATTGTGCTTATCAATGGGATAATTGCAGGATGGTGGGTGCAAAATGTATATGCTAATGTTTCTTTAAAACATTTGTTCATTATTATTGTTTTGTTATTCAATTAGTATAGTGCCTAAAGGCAGCAACCGTAAATGAAGACTTCACTGTACTGAGTATTGTGCAGGCACATGGTATGATTTAGGATGTGAATGGATGATTGTGATCAACTCAGTTGTGGTAGCTTCATGATTTGCTTCTCAGCTGAGTAACAATTACTGATTATGTATTAATTACTACTTTGTTGCAATCAATGCTGGCCTGTAAGGGTGGTTTAAACTGATGTACTTTTCTCTGTAATTGCAGTAGTTTAGAAGGACATAATGGGCTGAGTTGATTGCCTCGACTCATGCAGTGAATGGATGGCCCTGGGCTCGTAGCAATTTGATCAACTACCTATAGCCAGAATCTTGGGACTGAGTCTCTAAAAGCAAGTGCAAGTTAAGCAAAAAAGGGTAAAACCTTCAACATACAGTATTAGGTCTCATAATGCTGCTTCTGTCCGACTACATTGTATTTTTCTTCTTATCCTACTTCTGCTCAAACTTAGTGGATAAGAATTTCTGCCTCCACGGTTCCAGTCAGAGAGTGATCTTATGGTATGGTCCATTGCTCAAAATGCTGTGGCAGCTTTTTCCTGTTGTGGAGAGCTCCTTCCTCAAGTGCCTCATGCTGCCCAGAAGTGCAGAAACATCTCTAATATTTTAAGTCAGCACCAAGTCGTTTTGGAAACTAGCTGGCAGCTTCTTTGGAGAGTAAGTGAAGCTACTGCTTTCTGCCTGCAGGCATCCTCACTTGGTGAGCACTGTCACTCACCAACTTAGAGACCTGTTCTGCACTTGTTTGAGCTTCCAAAATATGGAAGTTATTCCCTTGTGTAGCATGGCAGTGAGAACTGAAGGCAATATCTATGTGATTAAGGTTTGAGGTCTATGTTCAAATACACTGGCAGATTCAATATAAAACTCCAAATTGAGATAATATAGAAAAAAATTTCTCAGAGATGTATACATACTGAAAATTTCAAAACCCATAACTGATGGCTTTAGACTGATTTTTTCAGGATGCTATCCACTTATTTAGGAGTTACTGAATGCTATGTCAAATAGATAATTGATTTCAATTACGGCTTTGATATGTACAGATTTCCAGTTCTGCGCTGAGCGTATGGACTGCTCTTGTACCTTTTCTCCCAGGAAAACGAGCTGTTTTTATTTAGGCCAAAACTGACCATGGTTTTCCTCTTGCTATAGTAAGCTCCAAAAGTATGTTATGGAGTAAAGGACAGAGCTGCTGTTCATTCACAACTGTTTTATATAGAAAAGCACTAGTGCCAATCTCTTATACTAATGAAGTTAACAAATTCCTTTTGGATGTAATGCTCTGCTCTTCTCCGCTTGTGGCCAAAAATTGTCTTAGCTTCTCCTGAAGTTCTCCCTGACAGAATTTTAGTTTACCATATCAGGACAAACATATGATGTGGATTTTTTGTTTAGTGCACTTGATTAACTCATTGCTTCATATTTTGTTAATGAAAATTAAACTGTTCAAGTTTTCTCTTAAAATACAAAATACTCATAATGATGGGGCCTATTAATGTTGTTAAATAACAATATTATTTTTATAATATGTTCTTCCTAGATAGTATAGCCGACGTAGTACAGTTCTGTAATTCCACTATGAAAAATAGTTACAAAAGGGCCATGTCCCATTCCTTTTATTCACCCAGTTAGAAACAAATTCATATTTTTTTGCTGACAGTGTCAATTTTAAACAAATTATTTAAACTTGTGAGGTATAAATATGCCATCAATTTTGTTGTAGGTGTGGAGGCCAGCAGCAGAAATTAAGGTTTCATCTGTTCTGTCCTCCAGAGTGTAATCTTAAGTAAAATGCGACCGAGTTTGAAATGGACTTCTTGCAAACAGTACGTCCATGTACTTCTTAACCTGTCTTTCACTTTATGACAAAAAGATATTTCCCTTTTTTGCTTCTTTTAAAATTGTTCCAATGGTATTTGAATGGTATATGAAACACTATTTTAAATGTGTTACTTTGTGAGTCAAAACAGTGAAGAGGTGGGAATTCAATGTGTTTATAAAGCATCTAACACAGTTTGATCCAAACTCCTTAGAAAGCAGATATTAATATGCAGCTTTGCATACTATCAATGTAGTTTTTAAGGGTTACATTTTTAGATTCTTAGAACCTTAGTTCTAAAGATGTACAAGTTAGAAATTAATTGAATTAGAGGTTTAGATTCTGACTTCAATTTGTACAGTCAGAGAAAAATACTTCTGCACTAAAAAAATCAAATTAGATAATAAACTTGTATTATGTGTGTAACTTGGTGTGGAGTCTGGTATAATTACAGCCAGGTTGTCAAGTTTAAATATCAAAACTAACTGTTACTGAGCATATAAATGGTTGAAGCTTTTCTCACACCCAAAGCCACTGGTGAAATCTGCAGTGTTTTACATATACAGATGTATATTAAGTCTGTTGCTGTGCTGACACCTTCATAGTAATTGGAAAGATCAGTTTTTGCATTTTCATACATAGAGCAATGAACTCTGTTGCTGAACGTAATTTTTCATTCCACTTCAACACGTTCAGTGTACGTATTGTGTATCCGTGTGTCTCCAGACATGCACCTGAACTCACTTCATGGTAGATTTCCAAACAGGAAACCGTAGTTCAGGTGCAAGTAAGGGCCATCATATGGCTGTGTACTTGAGGCAATAGATAAAAAGCACTTCCATGCAATTGTGGGGAGATTGTTGTCTTGAATGACAAAGCATATGGAAACCATACATTTTTCTTCACCTGGTCTGTTTCGTTTAAGCCAATATCTCCAGTCTGAAAGCCAATATTAAAACCCCCTATCTTCCTATCTCGTGTGCTGTTGCAAAGCTTTTGAATAGATGAAAGGATGTTCTGTATAAAAAAGATCCTTACATTGACCACAGTGATATGTTCCAGTTGAGGAATTTAGCAACAACTTTAGCTTTGGTGGAGATTTGTGGAAGAAGATGGTAGAGTCTGGCCCTTATGCTAGATCCTTCCAGCTTAAGCAAGGCAATGAAAAGTTATTCAAACTCTAGGTAGTATTAGTAAAGACAAGGATTGACTAAGTATGGCATGATCACCTTGGAGAAGGATTTTGACAAATATAAAAATATTTAAATATTCCTAGATGAAGATGGGTGTTATGTGGGTAAGGAGGAACTTCATTTTCAGTTGGACACTGGCAACTTGGTTAATTTTGGAATTAATTTGGAATGAGGAGGAACACTGGTATGATGTCTAACAGATAGTGACAGAGGTGATGTCCAAATTAAACATTCATGCTCCTTCACATGGCTGTTTGCTGAAATATTTATGTTGAAATATATTTCATTCTTTGTTACGATTAAAGTTTGCACTAAGCATGCATGTTTGTTTATGCCCCAGATATTAGGGTCAGTGCTAAGATGTGAAAGGCAACTGATTAGATGCTACTTTGGTTTAACAGTTACGTATTTATTCATGAGGTTTCAAGTAAGTTTAAAAGTATATTATTATTTTTTGCCTTCATAAACAAAATTGTCTATCTTGAAATCTCACAGGTTTCTGTAAAAGGATAGCTATTAAAAGTAAAGAAAAACAGTGGATAAAGAACTGTAAAACAGACAATCCTATGCCACAGTAGGCAGAAATTTAAAAAAATACTAATTCTGAAAAGGTTAACAGTGGTGATTGGCAACCTTATTGTTGGGCCTCCTTTAATTATAGTAATTTTTTTTTTTGTTTGATTAACATACCATTATGATTTAAAAAAACATGATTGGACTTTGCAGAATTTTCCCATGTATTGAAGCTTACTGCTTTTTTAATCATTTGGTCACAAATGTTTCAGCCTACTGCTTCTGGCCCTTAAGTAACAGATACAATTTTCAGTTCCAATCTCTGTAGGTCCTAGTATCTAGCTTACATCTTAAATTTGCAAATTTGACTTGTATGGCGCTCCTAAGATTTAACGTTTCCTGAGTCTTCGCACATCCCCAAATACTTTCTCTTATTAACAAAAACTTCTTTTTATTATAGTTTTTCCCATTCTGAAGGGTGCTTTAAATATGTTCCAAGTCTGTTACTTCTTTGCATTACCTCTCTGTATTATCATGCCAGCACCTTCCCATCTTCTAGCTCATCGGAAACAACCTTTAAAATACTTCCTGTGTTTTTCCTCAACTCAGAGCTTGAGTCCTGTTCTTTATCAGGAGATTGAGTGCACAGTTGGTCAGCTAATGATGATTGCCTCCATCACCTGCAGAGTGATTTGGGCTATTCTTCCACATAGAGCAGCTCAACAAAAATTAACCCTGCTCATGTATTGTGGGTGTGATTTCATGCTATGACTAAGCTAATCTAATGGTTATCTGCCTCAGAAAGGCACAGGTACAGACCTTCTCCTCATCTATACAATAACAGGTAATTTACTTAATACATGCCAGGTAATTTGCTGAGACCTCTTAATGTACTGCTAACTTCACATTTTGAGGTATTTACACTTACCAAATTGAAAATCTACCTTGCAGTAAAAATGGGAGGAGGCATAATGGTCAAAGCCTCTGAAATAGCTAGTCATCATTTGCAATGGTGGAGAATACAGCGAGGCATGGGTGAATGTGGAGAGTATAAAGAGAGTGTAATGCCTGTTTCTGTGCTCTCCTGCCCAAAGCTGTTGTTGATCCTAACCCTGACATGAGTCAGTACAGCCCAACTGGTTTATCTAACAACTGGAAAACAGGGGTAGAATAAATGTCTGGGAACAGACATTTCTCCATATGGAAGAATGCCTGTCTCTGTCCCTACTATTGCAGAGCCAGCAGACCCACATGGACACAATTTTCCAGCACCTGGCTATGGGTGGCTTTATGGCCATCTTGCTTCAGGAGCATGATACAAGTTATCTGTCTGCCTTAAGCTGTTTGTAACCAGAAGTTTCAGTGGGTGTTTGAAGTTTTGCAGAATTATTTTTTAATTGTTCATGTGTGCTTTCGTCACATTTTTCACCTGAGTTTTGCAGTCCTTCAATGCTAATTATTTATGAAAAAGCTAATTTATTTATGGTTTATGACATATTTATTCTTAGGTTTATGATGTCTTTCATTCCAAGGTGACTTTTTCCCCTTTTTGACCTCTATTTGCAGAAAATCTTGCATTATTTGCTACTTGACTTGAAACTAAGCAGTGTTCATAAAATATATATATATATTGTAGACACTGATTTTTATCACCCTTCACAAATAGTTTTGAGAGCTGTATTACAAATTCTTGTGTATTTTTTCATGCCTGTTACAGAGGCAAACTTAGCAAATTAATTTTTTGTCATCATTCTTTTGTCTGACTTGGAGACCATGGTAACATTTGCATACTGTATTCTCAGCATGCTTGCTGCCCATGTGTCTTGACACTGTACCACAAACTTCATAAGCTTAGGAAATTATCCTTAATTGCCCACCTCTCTTTTAGTGCTGGTTCCTATCTTTGTACCCAACGCAAGAGTTAATATTGGGATGCTTCCGGGTGTAAGAAGTTAAATAACTTGTGAGACATTCTTTCAGGAAGGTTGTCTGATTACCAAAGATGGACTACCATAATTAAGTAACTCAACTTAAACTAACTCAAGACCAGATAACTGGAATTCTAGCCCATGTTTGTGGCTCAAGGTAGATCACTCTCCTACAGACTGAAGTTGTAGCTATCCAAAGTTGAAACTTAGGTATTTTGTATGATATTCTATTTAACTGGAAGACTTCTTTGACGTTACAGACATGTCAAGGTTAAGTTCAGTTCAATAATTTAATCATCAAACATTTATTTTAAGTCAGATTCCTTCCTCTCCAGAGCTAGGAGACCAGTCTTCCTGGACTAGCACAGAAATGTTTTAATATCCCCCAAAGTGGACATTAGCAAGGAATGAATGAGAAATTAGACATTTTGATGTTTTGGAGAGACTGAAGGCAGACAAAATGCAGTTTACTGAAGATTTTATGAAGAAGCACCAGGGTCTTTACTTGATAAATAAATCCAAATCACTGAGATGAAAGCTTAATTCTGGGAATAAATGAGGGGCTTTTGTTTGGCCATTTTTATATATTCAATCCTGCCCATTCTGGGAACACATTTTTTTTAATTGATTTAGGTAAAATTTACTGTTTCCTAAGCAGAGAGGTTATCATGAACAGTTCATAGTCTTTAGAAATATTTCTTCCTATAAAGGAAATTTTTTCCAACACATCACGCTGTCACCTGTTACTTTCCCTAACACATGTAAGAGGAATGAACAGCTAACATGCCCTATTGGAAATCAAGCTAAAGAAGCCAAACCCTTTTTCTTCACACTGGCATTCATGTTTAATATAAGACCAGTTATCTTCCTGTAATTCCTACTAGCTTACTGAAGCTTCTATAAAGAAGATTAATTTTTTTTTACAATGGTGAGATGTTATGTGCTTTGATAAGAAAAATGTTTCCTTTCTCTAAGTCAGTTGTTAGTAATACAACAATTATTTGATAATATTTCATTCACAATGGCATGCTTAAAATAGTTGCTGCCAATTCATTTTTTAAGAAAATAATTATTTGTTTCTAACATCCCTAAAGAAATAATTATGTAATAGAAAATTACATGACTGACACATTCATTACCTATAACAAGTGCAAGTGTTCCTTGAATTTTAAGCAATTTTGTAAGGTTTTATATTTAAATATTGAAAACTATTAAAAACTGCCCATGGAGATTTGTGGGAGAGGTTATCTATGGGCCTCTGCTAATTAATTATGATATATTTTACTTCCATGTGATTTGTCACTACTAGTCCTGTAAGGACTACAGGAAAAATCATTTGTTTAATCTGACTGGGACCTTGTGGCATTTAATTGTAAGCATAACTGTGATACAATAAATCCAAATGAATTTGGACAGTGATTAACAGGGAGCTCCTTGATATGGTAATGAGATTAAAAACTGGTTCCTAAGAGTTTCTGTGGATTTCATTAACATTTTTGCAACTAAACACTTTTTATGATAAGAGTAGTAGCTTGTTGTTGGCCAGTATACATTACTGGTTGAATGTAACCTGCATCAAGATATTTGTTTGTGTCTAGTTTTGCTGTATAAATATTTATATATAGGTATATATGTGTGTGTATGGAAAATGTACAAAGAAAATACAATATGGAAGACTTATGCAGCATGATTTAATTATGATGAGCCAAACAAAAATACACCACAGAGTTAACCTTATTATTACATATATTTCAAACATCCTAAAATGTCCTAGCTAACTAATCACAGATGTGTAGTTCCTTCTCTGAGAGCTTATTATCTAAGACACCTGCAAATATTTAGACATCTTCATAGTTTTACTACTGTGAAGAGTTCTACTGATTTTATTTATCTGGTTTTGTAGGATTTATGCCCAAATTTGTCTTTACATGTTGAATTTGCAACATGAAAAAGGAGGAAGAAAAAAAATTACATTTGATATGGTTAGTCAGAAGGCATATATGTTGATCCTTTCAGATACTTTGTCATCACTTTGATAGAAAGCTGAAATTTTGGAGAATATATTTATAATTTTACTATTTAGCAGAATTGTAGTAAAACCTGCAAAAAAAAAAAAATTCTCCATTAAAATAGTGAAACCACTTCTGGACTTTGAGGCAAAGGAATTTTTTGTTTGTTTACTGTTGCAAATCCCCTCCTACTTATTTTAGTCTTTTTCCAAAACTTGGCTCATCTTCCTCTGTGCTGATCTTGAAATGGACTTGGTATCATCTTCAGTTCTTTTATTCTCTTTCCCTTCTTTATGCTATTAATACTTTTATTGCTGAAAGAAAGATAAAATTATTAATTGGGAGATGGAAAGCCTCATTCTTTATAACCAGCATTTGTGTAAAAATGATGCATTTTTCATATTTTGCCTTGGGAAATAATTTTTCTGTGCTTTAGAAAGAAAACCAGTTCCCCAGCTTCCCCATTCCTCATGAGGTGTTACGGTTGCTACCTAGAGGTCTGTTGCCATATTAACTTTCTGACTTCTTCACCAGTGGAACTTAGACTGCACCACAAAATGGAGGTATAGCAGAGTTACTATTTTAGTATTTTGTGACTTAATGAACAAGCAAGACTTGAGTTTGAGACTTACTGCCAACCCTCTGTGCATCACATTTCCTTTTAGACTCCAGCTCAGGGAAATCTTTAGTATGAGAAACAAACGGGTTTTGAGTGCTTCCTTGTTCATCTGCTTGATTGCTGTTACGTGAAAGGAGGGGGATGCATTCAGTTGGAAGGGGAACTGATTGATACTCTCAGGCGGTGCTACAACTGCCTGGCTGCTCTATCTGCCTGTGTGCTGAGGTTCCTCTATGGAGATCAGCTTAGCACCTACTACTTGCATGGCCTTCTAGAGCCAGCAAGCTCTGCCAAGGAGGTCTGTTCTTTGTGGTGCTTCGGTGTGTTTTAGAGCTGATGTGATGGCAGTCCTGTCACCAGCACAGTCCAGGTTTCTTGTTTCAATTTTCTTGCAGAATTAGAGAAAGGGCTTTGAGGCATCTAACACTCCCACAGCTCCAGGGCAGGACCCATGATGTGAGTGGTTTAGCTGGTTTTGTTTGGTTTTTAATCTGGACTGCAACTTCATACTTGGATTGATTTTTATCTTTGGGAAGAAAATGTAGATTGTTATACTAACAATGGGTAGACATTCATGCCACAAATGGTGATGTGACCTATATTCTGTTGCTGTCCCCCACACAGAGATAGAGATCTATTTGCCTTTATTGGAAGACCAGATGTAGAACTAGCCACAGGCAAAGCTGCCTGTGTCTTGTAATCGGTTGCATTAGAATTTATGATGGTGTCCCCTGAGCTTGCATGGTACTGTGATGCTGCAGATGTAATAAAATTTATAAATGAAGTGTTTTACTCAAATATCAGAAGGTGTTTGCTGTATAGGACATCTACTGCTGTGTAGCTGTTTCTGTAGCAGTTGCTGCAGCTGCCCAACTTCAGCCCCCAGCTTGCTGCATAGCTTGTGTCATCTGCAAACTTGGTGTATTGACAGCTCCCATCAGCTGAGCTTCTGGTACCTAAAGAGATGGGATTAAACTCATAGTGATGGTAGTTCTAAAATCTTCAGCATAGCAATGGTTAACTGTAGTGGTTGACCAGCCAACAGTCCACTGTTTTGATTATAGCCATTAATTTGACACAGACTTCATTGCAGTGACATCACAGGCATTATTTCAGGCTGTTTGGAAACTCAGGAACATAGTCATGTCATTACAAATGGCTTTCATTTCATATCTAGGAAGATTCACCCTGCAACCATAAGAGTTAGAAACATGTTTCTGAAGAAGGCTTAGATGTTGCAGCTGAATATTGCAGCAAAGTGAGCACTGCTCACATATTCTGCTCCTGTGTTATCGTGGAAAATGCAAAACTGTGTTCAAAGGTTGTACAACAACCATAGGTTAAATGTGGGGTGTTTTTTGTTGTTGTTGTTTGTTGCTTTTTTTTTTTTTTTAATTGAGAGACATATGGTAAAAGGGCTGTGAGCTACCTAGACCTCAGAGTTGGTTAATAGCTTGTGGCAACTAGCTACTTGCCAATTTTAGAGCATCAGTCTATCTGACTTAACCACATGTAGACTTACTGGCAGGTCTACTGAAATCAGTGGTATAATTATTTACTTCTTAAAGAGAAAACAGGCTTACATTATAATGACCTTACAATAACTTTCAGTTTTATGTGGAGAGAAATAAACAGTTGTCATTTCCTTGTTATTTTGAGGTTTAAGCCCTTACCACAAAGGTTTTAAATATTTACTAACTACTGGGTTCTCTGAAATTTCCCTGTTTAAAAAGACAATTAATTTATTCAGGAAAATCTCTCTGTTGCACCAAGCTTCACAATCTTGATTACAGGACATCATGAATTAATGCCTTTCCATTCCATTTTCTTGATATTGCTTGACTATTTATTCATTTGAAGTGTTTATTATTTTTAGTATTTTAACTGCCAGCTTTACTTTTGTTTTTCATCAAGTATTTTAAAATACAAAGGCTATTTCTCATTTTATTTTATTTTTGCAGCCACTTCTCTAGAAAAAAAGTATTTTTAACATTATAAGAATAAATAAGTTTGTCAGTATCATATCTGAAAAATAATTTTGCATCAGAATGCTATGCTCCCTGACAGTTAAATTTTGTTGATGTTAAGGAAACTGAATGAGTTATTACTTCTTTATTTTTTGATAGTGTGACACAAAAGAGAATAAAGTATTCTCATTTAACCAAATATTAATTGCTCTCTGTTCTTTCTGCTTTGTCTGACATGGATGATTAATAATTCTATTGTTCCTTATACATCTTTTTGCTTATTTCTAGTAATAGCTCTCAGAGCTTGAGCATTCAAAGAGCATTAAAAAGAGGTGAAGGCTTGACTTGGTTATTGCGCTGAATGAGCAGCAGCATAGTCACAGAATCATCATGGTTGGAAAGGACCTCTGAGATCACCAAGTCCAATCATAAAAAAACAAAAAACAATCACACAAACAAACAAAAAAGTGATTTTGTAATAATATAAATTTATCGTCTTTTTATAAATGAGTAAACAAAGGCTCTGAGAATGTTGCTGACTGGTGTCAGGAGCATGTGTGTGGTATTTGCTTTGAAAAGCTGGGTTTAGTAATAAAATGCTAAAAGAGGAGGCTGGAATATTTTTCATAAATGATGTTTTTTCATGTATGTAGCTACAATATTTTTTAATCTAGAAATTATAAAGTGATTAAACCTAGTATTTTTCATGTTCATGGAGTGAAAGAGCAAACAGCCTGGCTTTGCAAGTTTTCAAAATCCTCACTAAAATAGTACAAAGGAATTTGCCAAACATATGAGAAATTATATACAACTTATTTACACTGCTTGATCTCCTTTTGTTGCTGAGTGTGTAGTAGCAGAAGCTGACTGGGAGAAAAGATAGTTAGCCCTCTTTGTGGTGACCTAGTGTACTGAAGAGTTGCAGCCCTTGTTCAGCTGTGGTTTCTTAATGGATAATGTTCCTTTGGGCTGGTGATGGGGGTTGAAAGGGAAAGTGGAAACTTCCTCCTTTGCTTTTTTTGTGATGCGTTGTCGGTTGGTCATCCAAGATGTGTGAATTGAGAGCCATGTACTTGCAGCCCCAAATATCATTCTGTATGTTTAAGCATCTTAATATAGGTCAAGAAGTATATGCAGCATACTAAAATGGGAGATGTGGGGTGGGTGCTTGTTTTGGTCTTGGCAATAGAAAATGCAGGTCATCTTGGGTGGGGAAAGTAGGTATATTTTTATTTAGAGACCAATACTAACAAGTAAATATTTACCTTGGAGCAGTAATGTCATGTTACCATGCTATTTCACTGTAGGAATTAGTAAAAGATAAATGTTTGCTTTTTAGCTGCTGTCCCTGAAGCTTTTAATATAATACTGCTTAAAATCCTTATTCACATCTTTAAAAGGCAGTTTTCTCTGTTTACAGAGAAAAGATGACAACGACAACAGCAATTCAAGCTTCCCTTAAGGTTCCTCCATGGTGCAATAGCCCATCCTAGAAGAACAGCATCTAATGTTCTCCTTGTTAAAGCCTCAGCCTTTCTGCCTCAACTACTAGTATGGCTGTCTGCTGGAAGGAATTTTGGAGATCGTTTTTCTGATAGGGACATCAATTCAATTGGAAGTGGATGTCTGCCTCAAAAGACTTACCACCCAGCAATGACTTGTGGCCATTACTGCCTTTCTTTCCTTCTGCTCTTGTCTTGTAGGAGACTAATGCAGAATCCTACTGCTTATTCTGTAGATCCTAGCCTGCCTTTTTAGTTACCTGGATTATAATGAACAACTGAACCAAATTAATCTTCAACAAAATTGAATTTGATACCTTTTAGACTTCCTCTACATATAAAAATGAGATGAATTTTGGGTGTGCCAGTCACAATTAGAAAAGATAGTTCAAGAATATTACCTTATTAGACATACTTTTTTCCTAACCACAAAAGACAGTGAATGGTCAGTCATCTTTGCAGCTATTGTGAGTGATTTGCCATGTGTTTTGACAGAAGTGGAATTTTATTTTGGGCAACTTAATAATGGACTTTTGGTAGGAGTGGGAATAAGGATAGAGTATGGTCTATGACCTTGTCCTGTCAGTGCTGATAAACCAGACTATACATTCAAATTTCAAACAAATGAAAGTTTCTGTCAGTAATCCTGGGGATTTCTGCAATTTCCCTGACAGGAGTATCGAGACAAGAAAGCTTCTTAAAACTTCCTTGAAATGATACTAGAAAATAAAGCTACCTGCAGGTGAAGGAGTTATAATGAGAGTAGGTCCCTGCACAGTGATCTGCAGAAAGACCACCAGTGGTAAGGCCAAAAGCAATAATGGGAGGATATGATTGTGCTTTGGCACAAGCATATGGTAACTGGCAGCAAACCATGAGTAGACTTTGTGTGCTGAGCTAGTCAGGAATTGTTACAGTTGTGTACAATGTTTATTTGCTAAGCTTTATGGTCAACTTCATTACTCTTCATTTTATTCATTATTATGTCACTGAGCAGTAACTTGTTAAAAGATTAAAAGTTCCAATTGGTTGCTCATGCCTAAGGCATGTAAATGCCTTGCAGCTCCAGCAGTAATTTACTGACATTCTGGCAATTTGCACATAAATAGTTTGTGCACGCGCATGTACATGCACACAAGCACAGTGCAAATGCCTGATTTTTTTAGAAACCCAGTACAGTGCAGTTAGCTCTTGCTATGAAGGACCTAATCCTACAGTCCTAATGCACACTAAAATTCCTTTTATTTCTTTGGAATTGACCTGTTTAAAATGTCAGTTGGAGAGATCCTAAGAGGAAAGGATTGTTTTTTCAAAGGTAAAAGCAAACAATGAAGAGGCAAAATCTAATGCTCCTATAAAATCCAACAGTTAGTACAGGGTTTCTTTTGATGCAGGCATAATCAGAATTTTCTCAGAACCAGTATTTTCAAATAGATTTTCAAATAGATTGCATGTGTTTATGCACATGTGCACAAATACACATATATGCACACAAAAGGTTAAGTGTTGATCTTTGTGTCTGTGTGCATATATATATATATATCTGTTCAGGCATACAATTTTATATCAAATATTACCCTTCTCAACACATACTTCTTATTTGCATCTAGCTTTACACATATTGCATGTGAATAGTGGTAATTCTTTTGGTACTAGGGTGAAGTGTTCTCAATTCTAGCACAAGTGCTGATATTTTGAAGCTTTATAGGCAGCAGTTCCATGAACACAAACTTGCTAAACTCTGTCTTGAACACCAGAATCAGATAGAATCATAGAACTATTTGGGTTGGAAAAGACCCTTGGGATCACCAAGTCCAACCATCGTCCCTACTCTAAAAAGTTCTCCCCTGAACCATATCCACCAACACCACATCACACTTTCTGTGAATTTTTTTTTCCTAATGTCCAGTCTAAACCTGCCCTGGTGCAGCTTGAAGCCATTCCCTCTTGTTCCATCACTAATTACCTGTGAGAAGAGACCAGCACCAACCTCTCTACAGTGACCTCTCAGGTAGTTGTAGAGATTGATGAGGTCTCCCCTCAGCCTTCTCTTTCTCAAACTAAACATTCTCAGCTTCTTCAAGCATTCTTCATAAGATTTATTCTCTAGGCCCTTCACCAGCTTCGTTGCCCTGCTCTGTACTCGCTCCAATATCTCCCTTGAATTGAGGTGCCCAAAACTGGACGTAATACTCCAGGTGTGGCCTCACTAGTGCTGAGTTTGGTTGCCTTTACATGAGCACCTGGTGTTCCTTTCTTTCTTTCAAGTAAAAGTAAATAATCCAAAGAATTTGTCATTTAAAACTAGAAAGTGTTCATATCTTTTAAGAGATTTGGGCACTTACAGAAACAAGATGTATCTTTAAAAAAATGGAAATTATTCTGTTTCATTGGAAATCATTTACTCTCAGGCTTTTACAATATTGGAAGGACAAACTGAAATATATTTGTAACCCTTACCATATGATCATAGATGGTACCTTTTGTCTACAAATATGGGACGAAGTCCTGTCACATACATCCTGTAATGGAAGAAGTAGGAGGTGAAATTGGGTAAAGAAAATGGAATGATGCAGATTTTTTTGTCAATCTCTGTGGACAACAGAAAATGTTTAAAGACTTTGGAAAAACATGTTTTGCATATTTAAAACCTAAATTACACAGGAGAGAACAAAAAGGACTGCATATGGTATTGCTTATGGTGTTATTTGACCCATCTACACTGGAAGAGCTATGTTCCAAATCATCATATAGACAAGACTGCTCAACTGATTTCTATCATTAATAAACAGATAATATTCTAATTAAGGTTTCTTTAAACAAGATTTAATTAAAAAATAAATGGGAGAAAAAGCATTTGTTTTCAGTGGAACTAGATTCATATTATAGGAATAATTTTATTTGAAGAACTGGCTTCTTTTAATTAGGGCAAGTTCTAACCAAATGATAGTAATCTAAGGTGTAGTATGTGTAGAAACACGTGAACAGTCTTGGAGAATTCATAATGGAGAAATGCAGTCACTGATTTTTGAAATCAGTTGGTTCCTATAACTCAGACTGGTAAACACTGACATTCATTATATATGGATAGAGGTTTTTGTCATGATTTTGATAGACTTCCCTGGTGAATGGATAGCCCAAACACTACAAGAACTATTAGTAGCTCATAGCCATTTGTGTGAATAAGAGCGGGACGGTGGGGAAATTTGTAAAGAATCATAGTATCCTACAAATAAGGATTCTACATGTATCTCAAAAACCCTAGGAAAATATGAAATGGGAAAATATTACTGCTAGATACTACCTAATTCTTACTCTGAATGCCCAATTGAAGTTTTTTTGCCCCCTATATTTAGTACAAAATTTCTTATATGCAATAGAAGTAATTTGCTTATAATCATGATAACCTAATGATGTGATAATTTAGGTTTAGAGGGATGAGTAATACCTTTTTGTTTCACCACCAATTTTTTTTCCCTAAATTGACTGGACAATCTGATTATAAATGTTTCTTTTCCTTCCAGTGCTCTTTACACAAAGGTGGCATTTTCTCTAGAGACACTTCTAGGAAGTGAAGATGTGTTCTTATGTGGTTGCATCAGAGTGAGAACAAGGTGCTTCATTTTTTGACTTCTGCCTTTGTTTTAGCTTTCTAGAGTGTCTCCTGAATGCACAAATTTTCAATGAGTAGATGACTTCGCTCTGAGGACCAAGGCTGTAGCAAACTTGTGCATGTTTCTCAGGGCATTATACTTTCTTGCAATCTGTTGTGTTTGCCAAGGTTAGATTAGCTGGTAAACCTAAAAATAACTATGTTTTATTTATGAAATAAATACAGCAGTTTGTGGGTTTTGAACGAGGAAGCTGTTTGCCATTTTTTTGCCTTTTTTTTTTCCACTAGTTTTAGTAATTCAGATGGTGTTGTTTCTTTTTTCTCTCTGATCTGCATAATAATGGGTTGGAAAAGAACATATTAGCAAGACCTAAAGCAGTAGCAAGGAGAGACATCATTATAACATTTTTTTTCAGAGTTTCTCTTTTTGGCCTGCAGAGGCAGAAAACATGGTCAGTCTTCTCAGAACATAAATCCTTTCTTTCTGATAAACTCAGAGACCATTCCACATAAGCTAATAGTGACTCGCAAGGAATAAGCCTTTCCAGGTTAGATGAGAATCCAGCACTTTCTTTTTACTGCCATGTTAAGTAACTATTGAAATCCTGAAGTCAGTTGTGAAAATGCTAGGGATTTTTTGAAACCAGCATAAAGCCCTCAGGGATTTATGGCAAGAAATTATTTCACTGGTCAGTGGAATACCCTGAAAAGTCTCCATAGTCTTCTGCATATGTACTTTCTGTTTGTCTATGAGCAGAATATTTCAGAAAAAGCTAAACCAGAAATATTCTGCCATTTATTACCATGCAAAATAACATAAAGGAATGTGAAACCACCAGAGAATTCTGAGAACTGAGGGTCCAACCAAGCTGTTACTTGAGATATGAGGGTTATAATCAGGTAGGTTTCTAAGGTGGTCTCTTTTAACCAAATTCTGTTTTCCTACCTTTAATTCTTTATGCCTAAGAACTTGACGCCAGAATTTCCCTCAATTTTTGGATGTTGATGTAACTATTTAGCTGTAATTACAGGCAGTGGGCTAGATTCAGGAAAGAGAAAATATGGTGTTGGTGGGGAATCACTTAGTTTTAAGTAAACATTTTAGAATGTACCACTTTTTGTTTTAAAGCATTATGGAGCTGTATTGAAATGCAGTCAGGTGAATTGGAGGTACTTCCATGTCATCACTTTCTGTTGTGAGCTGCTGCAAAAATGCCTGCATTTCTTTCTTGTTCTGTTATTCTTTCTCAGCCTTGTCGTTCCATCTTACACACACTTATATACACACTTTTTCTTTCTCGCATAGACATGTACTGACTTGTAGTTTTCCAACTTTAAATTGATTAGAACACATTAATTTTTAAATAAGTGTCACATATCCTTAACCAAGCACTAAAAGGTTGAGACGGCTTCATGGTGTAAAGTCTGATCCGAAACTCAGTGAGAAGAATTTTAAAAATGTGGGCTGCCCTTCATTAGCCCTCATGATATCTCCTGACAGGCAATGTGTGTGTACGTTGCCATGCCAGGCCAGGGCAAGACCAGCTGCCATGCACCATTTACCCTCTGTCAGCAGCTTCAGTCAGAGCCCGGGCAATACTGTACACACGAGTCTGTCATGCGTCAGCATCAATTAGGCTCAGTTTGCTGCGCTTGGGAAAAGCAACAGCCCTACTATTAACCATTTTTCTTCTTTCATTCCCCCTCCCTATTTGACTCTCCAAGCAAACTGTTTGATTTGGCAGAAGCGTTTTCATAGCAGTTCTTGCAAATAGTAACTGCAGTTTGTTTTAAAATATCTTGCTAATTCAGATGAGTTGGTTTCACTGCAAGAAATTGGATTTATTGGTAGTGTTTTTCAAATGGGGAAGATAGATACAGCCTGTGCTCTGTTCTAATTTTTCCTTTCAGCTGTTATACAGAAGTGTTGATGTCTGCCTGTCTGTACGCATATCTATGGATTTACATATGCACACAGAGATTAAAACAGTAGATTTTAAACTTATCATAAGGATCAGGTACTAAAATATTTTGTTAAAACTGTATCTTCTGCCCTTCTTGTATTATGTCTTCAACATGTTTTTAGTTTTTCAACTGTAGGTATGCCTTTGCATCATTGTTTTTCTGGGTATTGTTGTTTGAATAGCAGGGCTAAAATTTCCCCAGCTTTGTGAGAAATCAACATGTGTGGTCATGCCTAAATTTGACTCACTATTTTGTGGCTTTTTACCACTATTACGGAGGCGGGTGGGGAGCAAGACGACCACCCATGGTGTCTTCTCGCCGAGCAGTGCGGTGAGCAAATGAGTTCGCTGATGTGCAATGAGTGTTAAGAGAACAACCTCTTCTGGCAGAGTTTTCAAGCACTTCCCTCCTTCCCCCCTCCCCAAATTACAGCTTCTTCCTTCATGTGAGTATAGAACACCCAGGACTATTTATATAATAAAAGAGCTACTGTGTACTTTAATGGATGGTTAAAGACATTTTCACAGGTCTGTATCCACATGGGATTTATAGAGACTTATAGGCCTGGTCAGTTGCCCAAGAGAGTGTTGTCAGATGTTGGTAACAAGACAGTGTTTGAAAGGAATGAAAACAATATAAATCCTGTGAGATGTGTGGCAGCAGGATGGGTTCTAATGGAGAGGAAGACAGGGTCGACCACCACACAAGAGAACAAGGAGAAGAAAGTGTTTTTTCTCTTTCAGGCTTGCAGCACCAGCAGGGCTAAGCAGGTTTCTAAAAAGAATCTCATCAGTGGATCAATCCAGTGTAACAGATGGAGTGCACAGATATTGTCTATCAGATTTCCATCAAGTGTGGCAAACAAATACATTGTTACAACTGTTAGCAGCAAAACTTTTCCTTTTTTTAACATCATAATTACCAAGAGTTGAAAAGAGCTGTGGGTTAATGATTTCCTAAGAATGACTATAGTTTTGGTGGATAGTAACTTCCCCAAGGAATATATTAGCAGAGGATACAAAGTCACCAAGCATCTTGAACGGAAGGGTTTGGATCTGCAGAAATAACTGCTTACAGAAGTGCATTTTGAAAAGTGAAAATTTTCCTAGGAGAGAGATTGGACTGGATCTTCATCTGCTGTAATTAGCAGGTTTACACTGCAGACCGTGGAGACAAGTCCATACCAGCTTGAAGTTTCAGGCTTTGTTTACTTTATAAAACCATTTCCAAGAGAAAGATTTGGAAGAGCTGAGAACAATTTAGTGTGCATGGACAGTTACAGCCATAATAGGCAAGGTGTGAGGCTATGAATTAATATCCCAGAGTTATTAATATTGCTGTCATTAATTAGGTGTTAATTTTGTTACAACTTGATGCAAAAACTTTGATACAAATATCATAAAATTATGGAATTGTTTGGGTTGGAAGGGACCTTTTAAAGATCATCTCATCAAACCCTAAGTATGTAATGTGTCTCTCAGCACCTTCTGCATTGTGTCATTAATCCTGGAATAGGGGGAATGAAAGTGAAGTGATCATTCTGGAGATGGTCTGATGGCTCTCGGTGTTGGTGAGAATGCCATAGGTTTAGAGGTGATGGGGATCATGGATTAAATGAATCAGCTTTTAACAGAGAACCTGAGTCACAATTTATTTTTGTAAATAACACTTGTTGAGCAGTTGCTTGAGCAAGGAGGTTGGACTAGACCTCAATGTGTCTCTTGAACCAGTTACAACACATCTGAGATTTTTTGAAGTCAAAGATGAAAATAATGACAAAACAATCTGAAATATAGGTTCAATTCTTTGTCTTTTGGGTTTGGAGAAACAGGAATTCCAAAATTTTCAAAAGTTTCACAGTCAGCAAAATGAGTTATAGTCTCAGGAACTGTGGCATTTTGAAGGGTTACTTTTTTCTTTACAGTAATTTTTTTTTCGTCAGTTCTCTCCTGTTCTCTAAGCTTTTTGCAACATGACCAATGTAGAATGTGAGAAAAGATTGACTCTGTGCTTAACATGACACGTGGCTCAGATGATGGTAAAGTGTTTTCAGTTCTACATCTGGCATGAAATTTCTCTGGAGCATTCATGAGGATTCTCAATCTTTCTGTGCCTCAGTCTCCCAATTTAGCAAAGAAATTTTTTAGGGCAGAAACTAACTTTTTAGCCATTTTATAAAGAATGGTTAACCCAGTGAGACCAAATAACTACAATTACATGTCATTGATGATGATGAGGTTTGAAAATTATTCTGGTCCAAAGAAACCAAGTGTTCAACTGAAGAAAAATACCAGAACTGCCTTGACCTTAAATATCGTTACATTTCTGGATAATATTGTAATGCACATTTCTGATCTTAACAGCTTAGCTACAAGAAATAAGTATTTTGCAGAAGTAAAATGAAAAGTGAAAATGTTTGTGTTCTATTTAAAACAACAGTATATTATCAGGACTTTCTTTGCATTTCTCAGCATGCATGATATTATTCACTGTTTTTTAACTTGTGCTCTAAGTGTGCTGTATTTGTTCAGTACTTGAGCCACCTGAAATGAAAACTGCATACTGAATCAACCTGTATTCAGAGCCCCCCACCCTACTGCATTTGATTTTTATTTCCTTTTAGATTCCAAGAATTCTAAACCAAAACACCTAAATAGCATTTACACCCTTGCTTCCTCCAAAATACCTCTTTTCCTTCTGGGCCTACTTTCTTTGCACACTAACCCTGTAATTCTAGCTCTGCAGGAGCCCTGGTGCCTTTATAGTATCACAACCAGCCTTTACGTGTCTGTCTAGCTACCTCACTTCTGGGAAGAAATAGCTACACACCTATCCATGCCCCTCTTTGTAAGCTTACTTACTGAGCCCTGCCTTGCTTTTCTCTCCTAAAAGAATGGAAATGAGCAGATGCTCTCTGAACACCTCTTGCCCCATGAAGAGTAATTGGCAATTGGCCCCGTTTCCTTCCAGTCCCAAAGACCCCTTCCCTTAGATCTATGAAGTACGAGAGGGAGCTTGAGACAGGGACATGCTCACCTACTATGCAGCAGATCTTGTTGTGAGCACGATGCTGCAGCCCTCCAATTAGAGAGAGCATCTTGCACCCAAAAATACAGCTCTCTAATCACAAAGGTAAAGAAAGATCTGTCATTTTGGATCCAGCATGGGGTCTTTGACCTTTGAGTGCTGCTGATTCAGGCCCTGACTCGCCTACTGACCTGCTAAGTGTGATGTCAGGACAGCTTTGGTTGCTGTACTAACAAATAACTCTATCTAAGGTAAAGGCAAACTTGCCACAAAGGCTGAACGGGTCAGTCTTAAATAAAGCATTCTTGAATATTACTGACGAGTTTTCAAAGTTGTGTTTGTCTGGAAACTACTTTTAGGAAAACAGGATTAGTGATCAGTGACTTCGGTTAGGATTCTCCTCCACCCAACAGAGCAAAAATTCCTTGCTATAGGCAGCATGTTTGGAGGTCTTAGGTGAGCTTGGTAAATCAGGCAACTAGATGACAACGTCACTAGGGCCATAAATAAAAGAGTTTACAAAAAGATCAAGCAATGACAATAGGAGACATAAGTTACCCAGTCAGTTGTTGGCTGGAATTCACTAAGTAAGGCTGTCTGTGGTATTTTATGGATTACATGTATGTATGTAAATGTGCATTATGTTGTGAGTAGAAGGAGAGCAAGTAGGCTTAGCATAAGTGGGTTGTTTGTACCAATTTAAATGGATTTTGGACATATTAATGTAAATATGTATTCTCAAATAGCGTAGAAAAAATGAGGATACAAATATAGGAAATAGACTTATTTCTACAGGAGCTAACATGATTATGGAAGTGACGTAGGCTGAGGGTGGCAGAAACAGCTTGAGCATTTTCAGGTAGAGTATGCTGTTTCTGAAGTACATTTTGGACACATTGTATCATAGCTGGACATCTATATCCTGCACCTGCTTGCCTCAAATCAGATATTTAGTTACCTAGTAATACTGCATCTAATTATTATCAAGGAAAAAAGAAATTACATATATGAAATAAAAGGCTACTTTGAGATTTAGTAAGGTTTGGCTTAATGAGTAACCAAGGTACCATTTGGTATGTACTTTATTCTGAAATACCATTGAAATAGTAATATTATGCTCCCTTTGTTGTCATAACCTTTGGTTTCAAATACAAATAGAATTTAGGATGTTAGGTTGGTGGGTTTATTTGAGAAAGTAAAGCTTAAAGGAAGTTGTTCAGCATCATTGTAGGAATACATTAGTGTTATAGATAAAAAGCATGTGTACTTTTCCAAACCCATTTTTGGGTCTGAAGAAAAACATGGCTAAGCTGGAATTTAAGTGAGTCTGTATTCTGAAATATATGCCCCTGGTGGAATAGCTTTTTAACAATTTCTGTCTTTGCAAACCTTAACCGTTTTACTTATGGTTCAGTTGTATAAAGTAGGAAATTCATTGTCTTACAAAAAGTCAAAGTGAGAGATAGAAAGCCTAAGAAAATAACTCAAGATCTCAGGAAAGCCAGAGAAAGCCAGAAGGCTTCTGGTCTTGAGTATTTAAAAGAGACATTTTGTTTTTATAGCCTGCAAGTTATCAAGTTGTAAATGAAAAAGTACACAGTAGTAAGGCCAGGACTGCATGAACATCTTTACTTGTGTAATAACTGTAAACAGTAGGTTGTATTTGTGTGATGGGAATAGAAATCTCATGATAAATGAATCTGTAAATAGCCTGAAATCTCACTGGAAGTGGCTAGGTGGAAAATTAATAACAATTAAAATTTGACAAAGCACAAGTGACAAATGAATTGCATTCCTTCTTCCTCAAGGAAGTAGTAGAGGAAATATGAACACCTGATGTAGAAATGTTTGCCAAGTTATTGAGTTCAAGAATAGGATCAGGAGACCAGACTGCTGGAAAAATTGGGCTTGAATGCATTGCTACGTGTATTTTAATGACTTCCAAATAGTTTAAACCTGTATTCAGAAGTGGAACAACCACATAAATGAAACTGGGTGTTAGTTTACTACAATATCGGTAGACAAGAAGGAGAAGTGGACACCATTTATCTCTAATGTGGAACAACTCATAAAAGGGAGCATGGTCCAGTGCAGGGTACAGAGCCAGGAGGATCGCGGGCTCCAATCTGTTCCGAGCCACCAGCACTGTCTGACCCGGGCAGGTCACTTGACTTCCTTGTGCCTCTGTCAATCCAGCTGGAAAATTGGGTAACAAAAGCAGGACCTTGCTGCAAACCAGATGCTCTATCTGACTTGAGCTGTCCTGGATAAATTGCAAAACATTGATAGATACCACAGGAAAACAAAGATGGGTCTACAAAGTCAGTAGGGGAGAAAGCAATTTGTTTACAAGCTCTGAGGCAAAATAAGGAGCTCACAGGATGGATGCAAATCTGGTTTATGGTGGAAATTAGAAAATCAGGAAGACAATACTGTTTGAAAATTATATGAAAAAGTTATATGAGAAATTATGTTGGTATTTTTAAGGACAAAAAGCTTTGAGTGTAGTCTAATAAACAGGCCGATAGAAATAGGATTCAGGAAACTGAACTTAATTTCTTGGCTCTGCTAATAGTTTTGGGGTGCTTTGGTACATAATTTCATGTCTTTTTACTTCCAATTCCCTATACAGAAAATGGAAACAATCTTTTTCTCATTTTTGTACAGAGCTGCTGATGAGTGTCAGGTAAGACATAGGGTCAAAGTAAAGCAAATGTTGTTCATGTTTCATTGCAATGATTGAAGAAACAATGTTTCATGTTATTATTTCATTGAGTTAAACGTGACTTTGTTCCACTGATGGGGATGTGACAAGAAAAAGAGCAGCTATATGTATGCTCATATAACTGGAGAAGGAAGGAGATTCACTACCACACCAGCACACTTGACTTCTTCTGGCAAAGCTGTGCATTAAGTGCAGGTCTTGAAACACAGCTTCAGCATGTGTTTTCCCACATTTTAAGTCTTATATAAACACTCCAAAACTGCTGTTCCATAGTAGCTTTTGGATGTATTTTAAATAGTTGGTCTTCAGCCCTTCTGATACTGAGGGCAAGGCAAGGTTAACTTCAAGACTCCAAGATACTTAGAAAGGTCATGAGCAGGATGAAGTACTGGGTTCATCTTAATCCCTGAGCAGATAAATTCAGAGACAAAAATATTGAAAAGCCACACTAATATTTTGGAGGGAAAATATTTCAAAAAACCTGAAGTGTGTTTTTTTGGGAGTTGTGTGCCAGAACCAAATGTCCAGCAAGCCATTAGTTTCCTATTCTCATACTTATTCTTGGCAAGGAAACTTTTTGTTGGAAGATGTGTCATTATGGCAGCAATGGAATTGCTTTGAGAACCATCCAAAAACAATCTCAAGAGCTGTACAGAAAATGCTGGCTTCTCTGGACACAATAAAACTGCTGTTTTCTAATTCTGCAACCATGTTAAGACTTACCTGTCCTGTGGGTTGTCCTATGTCATGCTGCTGGGTGAACCCCTTTGTTCTGGTCACCCAAGGAAATGTGCGTGTTTCCTGAAAATACGCTGCACTGCTGGACAGGCCCTGTGAGCAAGAAGGGAGTGAAAAGTCAAAAGAAACAACTGAACTGAGTTCTTAGATTTAGATATGGTTGCATGATATTTTAATATCTTCAATATTAAGTATATCCTTATTTCTTATCCTGTAAATACACAAAGTTGTTAACTTGTTGTATACGTGATTAAGTTTCAAAATACAAACAGGCAAAAAGAGGAGGTGTTTTTGTAGTTCCAGGGTAAAGAGCTGTAATCAGTCATAAAGAGCTGTATTCAGTTAGCATCTCTGCCATAGGCATCCCAAGTAATTCTGGTCAAATCACGCTGTCTCTTGAGTCTTGTTTTTTCTTCAAAAGGACTAGGCTAACAGATGGTTTGTCTACGAGATGTCTGCCATCTCTCCTTTGGTTTTCAGCTGTAATGGTCAGGAGTGGACTTTATCCAAGTATATTGTGTGATACCTAGGACCGTATCACTCCTGTCTTGTTTGAGCCTAGCTTCTAAATCTTCTCTACTGGCAGAATTGCTGCCTAATGTGTGAGGCAAGTACTGTCTTTGGCAGTGCACCTGGCAGTAACAGTAGACTGTGAACTACAAAGGATGACATGCTGTAATTAATTTGTGAATGAGCTATTCAAGATCCCATCTGAGTGATTTGGGATGGATTTTATATCTTGGTATCTTTTCACGTTGGCAGGGGTTGGTTTAGAATTGGACTTATAACAGCTAACAAGGCAATTGACGGGGCTATTCTCCTGTTGGCAAAACATACTCTATTTTGCAGTAATTTGTGTCCCATCCTTCTCAAACCATCCACAGGGACTCCTATGCTGAATGCACTAGGATTATTAGAATGTCACAGGGTACCATACCCGGTGTGGCTGTCCATAAGCAGGCACAGCAGAGGTGGGCAGTTTGCCATATGGACGTGGCAGAGGCAGCTCGCTCTGAGCAGTAGGGTCACTGGCAAGTGATCTATCTGCGCTGAGGAATCCAATAAATTACAGTAGCTGGAGTTTTCAGCTGCATTCATAGAAATAATTTCTTGCATAACTAATAGTGAGCAGTGAGGAGCTGGCCCTTCTCCTTGTTTCGGTCTGCTAAATTGCCATAAGGTAAAATAAAATAAATTACTAACCAGGCATTGCTCTTCTAGGATGTCACAGGGATGTAATGCAGTTGCAAATGGGGAGGGCAGGTGGTCCAGACAACTGCAAATGGAAAGGTGTCAGCAAACAATCTTCTATTAAGAAGTGATGCAATTATGAAATGGTTTGAGGACCTCTATATTAACCCATAAAGCAACAGACACTCTCAGGGGGAATTGACGTCTCACTGGCTTTTGCCTGCTGAGCTGTATTTTCTTCCTTCAGTAGAAGCATCTCTCTTGCAATACATTTCTCTACATTTCTGACTGTGACAGTGAACCTTGCCATCTGGTATCAGAAATGTGGTAGAAAGACTGAAATGGGATTAAGTGGGGGGGGTGGGGAAAGGTTTGCAGTAATTTCAAGGCATGGTAGTGGTGGGGAGGGACTGAAACTGGCAATAATCAAACTGGAGATGAGGATTTATAGGCCAGTCTGAGAAGATCAACTTGTGTTGAAATGGTTTTTTTTCAGATGTAGGATTAGGGAAGCTGGGGTAAGTAGTCCATTAGCATCACCTTGTATGGTCCAGCTGCTGTATGGCTCTACAAGGATTTTGTTTTCCAGGGTGGCGTGTGTTGCTGGTGTAAGTATAGACCCTGTGTTTGCCAGTGCAGAACGGACAAAGCAAATACAGCAGAATTTGCACCCTGATCAAGGCAGCACTAGTTTCACGGATGGGGAACCATTTGAAGTTGATAAAGTTTCATCAGGAAGATTTCATTCCAGGTTCTGGCACAGTGCTAGGGAGAGGCTTTAAGCTGGACAAACCCTGTGTCTCTGTTTCTTGTCCAGCTGAACTAGGCAGTGACACTTGTCTTCCCATGTGGAGGACATGGAGGCCTTTGGCCAAAAATCATCTTGCAAGGCATGGGTGTGAAATTGCTCATGTGCTGATATGAGTTGGCTGTTTGGCCATGAGCCAGCCAAGTCTCTTTGAGTCAGCAGACCTTAAACATATGCTGGAGTTTAAGCGTGAGCTGAAATGCTTTGTAAATGCAGGTCTTTGTGACACGGCACTTATGTGGTAGGGTGGTTAAGATCATGATCTTGGATATTTCTGAGAATGCTTTGTCTTTCCTATTGAAAAAAAAATAATAAATACAGCTTCTGTGGCTCTGTACTTAATACAATGTTACTTTAATTAAGTCTTTTTGTATTTATAGTAAAGGCTTAGGTTTTTATATGTGTTCTTGAAGGAAGATGGGAAAAGGGAAGAAGAAATCTAATTCAAACACTATCTATTTGAGGGGTAAAAGGCAATTGTTGCATTGCATACGAAGGAAAACTCACTCAAAAAAACAAAGCTAACTATATTACTAGAAGGGGGTTAAAAAGTTGGTTACGGAAGCATGAGATTTATAAATAAGAGTGAATTCTAAGCCAGGTCTCTGAAATGCCAATTACAGTCACTTGAGTACGTGGGGGCATGCTGTGCTTTTGCTGGGAGAGTTAATGACCAATTTCATAACGTGCTATATATCACTTTAAGAAGACATGATAAATTGCCACTAATGGTATTGTGTGTATAAATGGGAGCTGGTTTTGCTCTGCGTTTGGTTGTAGTGATTGGGTGGTACACCTGGAAAGACTTGTATTTTAATGGGCCCTGTTTAGCACTTTTGCACCTCGTATGTTCTGGATTATATATGATTGATGGCTTTGAATGTATGGGAAGGAAAGATATGTAGATCTTAATGCTTTTAAACCATTTGTTTTGCAGTCTCTGTAAAAGGCCTCTCTGTTTTCTGGGTAATGGTTTATACTTCTCAAGTAAACAGAAATACGGTTCTGGGGCTTTGCCTTTTAGCACTATAAATCCAGTGGGTTTTTATAGGAGGGCCATTCAGCTTACAGTGCTCTTAAGAAAAGATAGCTACTTCCATGCTAGTCGTTAAAGACAAGGAAGTAGATGGTTTGCCAGAAGTATAATATGATGCAGGGAGTAGATAAAAAATTACTAACAGAGTTTGCTTTGCTTTCATTTTGGGCATCTCTTAGTTCCCATTCCATATGGTGAGTAAGATCTCTTTTTCCCCCAAGTGACACCACAGCCCCAACCTTTCCAGCTTCTCCCCACTCCTGCCAGACCGTGTCGGTGCCTACTTTGCCCAAAGGGGTTGCTATCGAGCAGCGTTACAGCATTCTCCCCTCCCTCTCTAACCTGGGGAGACACAGACGCAAACTGGAAATCAAACCCAGGCTTCACATGTGGAAATGCAGCTGTTCGCTGCGAGCTGGCCTGTTGTTGGTGCTTTCTCCATGCTGTGTGTCCGTGGGGAGCCCAGCTCCTTATGGCAACCTCAGAATGGGCAGAGGAGACCCTCGGGTTGTTTCGCATTGGTGCCCTGGCACTGTGTTTAGCTGTTCTTTGTTTTTAAGCTTCCATACATGCTCAAAGCCCAGCCAGTCTCCCACATGTTTCTTGTGAGTGCAAAATCGGTTCTTCTGAAAGAACTCAGCAGTGCTGAAGCATTTGAGGAAGGCTTCTCCTGAAGCTCTTTCCACATACCTCAGTCCCGTGGCCTTTTGCCCTTCAAGTCCTTGGGCAGATTTTGAGCTGATGTTAGCGGGAGAAGTAAAAACTAACTTTTACTGCAGCATAGTTTAATTCTGCAGGGTTGAAAGGCAAGTGCATTAAACCCTGCTGCCACATGTTTTAATATATTGCTACTTGCTACTTGTTCACTGTACTTGGTCACTTGTGCCTGAATTTTTCAACTTGTGTCATTTTCAGACTCTTGGTGATCTTCAGCATTATCTGTAAAGTGATGGTTCCTCTTAGCTCTATTGCTGCTTTCTATTTCTAAAATGAAACAAAGCAGCAAGTATATCCTATAGGATTTCTTACCTTTGCTGTTACTTGTTGCCCTAGGACTGAAAGTCCATAGGTGAGATGTTAAGATCCACAGGCTTTCCTTTACTGACTTCAGCATTTCATGTATCTGTTGTAAGCGTAGCTTACTCTATATTTCTCAGTTTTATGTTCCTATGTCTTTCATTGTCAGATTTAAAGTTTAACTGGGGAAAGAGATTAAATGACTGTACGTTTGTGCTTTTTAAATGCTTGCTTGTTAAAATTCAATCTCTGAATAATTACACTAAGGTACTTTTCCTCTCCTTCCCGTATTTCCCTATATTCAGTTTTCATTCTTTGCAGGTATTTCATAAAACTCAAAGAGAGGTGAGGCTCTTGTGTGTCACGTACAGTGGGGCAGGGTGACAGAGGCATGGCAGTGTCCAGCTAGTGCCATCAGGAGTCACCTACCCATATAGCTTCATGCCCTGATGGCACTGCGCAAACCCCAGCATGACTCAGTCCGTGTTCCCAATACTTAGCAATGTCACCAGGCAAGAGAGAGAAATCACAACCCCATGTTATGAAGGACATAATTAAGTGACTTCTCAGATGTGTGTCGAGCCTGGAGCCAAACTCAGCACTCCATATCCAGATGCAGTGCTGTAAGCACAAGACCAGCTTTTCTGGTGTCGGAGGGAAGCTCGGTTTTCTGCCAACTTGTGAAATTATTTATTGAAAAAATATTTTAATCTAGCCTAAGTGTATAGAGTGCATATTCATTTGAAACCCGGGTTACTAAACCACTACAGTAACATGAATAGAAATGAATTTGTGCAGAGGTGTATTCTACCAGTTTTTGCTTTCATCTCTGATATTTGTATTTAAAGTGTGATGCTTCTACCTGCTTGGGCTTAACTGCAAAGAACAGATGCTCAACTTAGCTTTTCACTGTAATAGAAAACAGTTAAATCCTAGGAGAAATGCAAAAGATTTAAAAAAAAAAAATTAAAAATTTTAGCTTGATAACTTACATTTAATAAAGCAATTGATTATTGATGGTGCCTTAGACATAAAAAGCAAATTTGCTTCTTTTTATTTTAAAGTTGAAATATTGCCATTGTCTAAGACAGCACAGCTGGGGTTTCTCTACTATTTTTTTTTCATGTTTCTTAATATACTGATGCAATGGAGGAATATTTTTCTGTGAATTAAATTACATCAATATCATCCCAATCTAAAAGTAGTCATGCCTAATAGAATGCACTGGTACCCTGTTCAAGTTGTGCTTTCAGCATATGCATGTGTTTGTTCCCAGTAAATCCTAGCAAAGGGAATCTGTGTTTGTAACAATTATTATCTTTATATTGCAATGTTTCATATCTTTTTTATACTTAAGTGTATGTTAGCATCCCTTGTAGAGTGTTACGTCTTGAAATCTTGGTAGCCTGAATACTTTGGATCTGGGCGTAAGGAAAGAAAGAGATAAACCAAGGCTTGTTGGGTAGTGTGTTGTGGTTGTACTTCCAGCTTCCTTAGTCAGGCAGACAATAGCTACCAGGTTCTGTTTGTAATATAGATAGGGATCATTGCAAAAAAATAAATTGCTACAATGCAAACTTGCTAAAAAATTAGTCTGCAGAGTACTCTTAATGGAGCAAAAAATATTCCCCACCCCTCTTGGTGTGCAAAAAGATTCCCTCTCACAGAAAGCAATAAATAGAGGCTTGAAGAAGTAAATAGTGGGCGTGCATTAGCAATTATTGTCTCTTGGATTGTTTTGAGGGATTTTGTTTGGTTGATTTCGAGAGGAAGAGGGTTTGAGAGTGCACTGAAGTAACTATTACTTGTCTAATGAAAATGATTGCAAAAACATACATTAGTATTGCTCTTTAAATGTTTGTGTGGACTTTAATAGTTAAAAACTGGATAGAAATACTTTTGAACAATCTGAACTCTCAATATAAATATTGTAAATGATATGTGCTTCAGTAAAATGTCCCATACATGCTGTAGTCATATTCAATATTATGGTGCAAATATGTGTTAAATATATGTTAAATCCTCCTTGTGGACCTTTTCTTGCAAACTTTCCTACATTCTACTCCAAATTATTTTGAGACAAATTTGCTTGCTTTTATTCAAAATAATGTGTCTAATCTCTATAGTATTTAGGTAGAACGTCTTATCCACATTTGGCAATTTATCCTCAACAACCCTGTGTTCAGAAATATTGTACTTTTTTGCCTCAGGTAGGGTTTGAGCACAGTATGGACATCGGCTGTCCGTGATTTCATAGGCACTCTTGAGCATCCTCTGCCTGCACAACAGATTTTCTTAGAATGAGAAATCTTCACATACGAAATAGGATAATGTTAGTCTGTATGGTGTTGAACCCAACCTCATTGAGTCCAGAAGAGAGTGAAAGTGTTTATGGAGGGCTGTGAAATGTCTGACTAATGTGAGCTTGAAGCTTGCTCAGAGCACAGCAGAGTGGACTGCTGAAGATCACATAAAAACAATCCAGTGACCTCCCCAGTGTCAGGTTGTCTACAGAGCCAGTTATTTTTTTCCATAAGACATTTAAACACGTGCTCTGTACCACAGGAAAAAAAAAAAAGCTTAGGAGCTAGCTTAGGGAAGGGGGAAGAAGCAAGACAGACAACTTGCAATCCAGCCCTCGTATGAAAGTTGCCCCAGGCAATTTTGTTCCATCCACAGAAGCATATGCTGTTCATTGCATGGGCCCATCATTAATGCTGACTCTCTGAGAACCTGTCTTATGTTGTTTCCACTTGGGGCAGGTTAGCTACAAAATTGATCCAGTTTTATTAAGGAGTCATTTTCTTTGCTGTCTGGCAGTGGTCTCTGAAAAGATGTTTTGTCTTTTTAACACTTGGTGATTGCTCTAATAGAATCTCAGAAGTCTGTGCCCAAATTGAGTTTCACACACAAAACTGCTTTGTGGCTATGTTTTTGACTCCTGACATGGACAGTTTAAAATAGAGCTCAAAGGATCCCTCCCCATTTATGCTGCTGGTGAAACCATTGTTTTTATTCACATCCCTTTAATTAAAAAAAGAATACATTTACAGGGGGTTAATTATCCACCCTTTTTTATATATATTTAACTACAAACAAATGGTGATACTTAGTGTATGGTTGACAGTTTCTCACAGTTGGCCACTTTGCCTAGCCTTTCATGCAACCATCATTTTCAGTGGCAGTAAATACTCTCAGCTCTTATTCCCCCTGAATGGAATCCATCTTCCATCCAGACTGAGAAAGTTTTGAACAAAAATAATAAGAAATCCCACCTCTCTTCTGGTTTGGGGGAGTAAGGCCTATGTACAAGAAAGAAGCAACTTTATTTTGCTTAAAGGTTGTTGTGGGGTTTTTTTAATTCCCACTTAGCTGCCTATTGATCAAAGGATAGTTAGTGGTTTAGTCAGGCTGATGGCTTAGAGGGATAAGATCTCTGAGAAATAATCTTGCCTCTGACTGACTTTATTGAGTAGGCAGTAGGGGATTCCTTCTAGTGGTTTAAGAAAAAAAAAACAAACATATATACAATTTGCCTTTTGGAGAAGTGGTAGTGAGAAACAGATTTTAGGACAGAGCAGGTAGAGGTGGAAATTGTAAAAACATTCTCAGAACACGTTTCTTTAAAATTATCTGCCAACAAACCTTTGTAACAGGAACCTGATATTCCCCAAAGCCCAGTAGCTGAGGCCAGATGTTCGTTAGTGATGTGAGCAGAGGCCACTGTCAACCGGGGTGAAGTCAGGATGGAGCCTAGTGTGAGAATTGTGTGAGGACATGGGGTGGATTTGTGTGAAAGCTCTGGTCTGGGAGGAAAGCTTGCAATCTGTACCTACTGGTCTTCATGTTATAGGAGAATGGGTGGAAATGCCCAGGATACTGTGTGAAGTGAATTGACAGGATGCTCTGTGCCTGTACTGATGTGCTAAGCCAAGGAACGGTGTGATGTGATGAGGAAGGAACCTTGATACCTTCTTCCAGTCACCCTTAGGACCTACAGTAGGTCAGTGAACAAAAGCAAGGCAAGGGAAAAGTAAGGATTCTGTTCCTTAACAACAGGTGCCATTTCACCCACTGAGTTCTCTTAGGTTGACTTAGTTTAATTTGAGAATTCAGGGCTCAGACTCCTGTTGAAAGTGTTGTGCTGAGTTGTGGCTTATAGTCAACCTCTTTTTTTTAATTTAATAAACTAATTAAATAAATATAAACAAGAGTAAAACAAATTGCACACTTCTAGCTTCAAGTTTTGCACCAGTTGAACTTGAAATTACTTTTTTTGGTGACAAAAGGCATCATCTCGATTTTCAGAAACTTCCTTGGGGTATGGTCTTTGAACTCTCTTTCCTGCCCTAAATCCCACTGTACTTGCACAAAAATCTGGCAAAGATCCTGCAGATGTGTGAGGTTTTATTACCTTTTGAAAATTCCTACCTTTTTCACTCTTAATTTGAGATTGGCTATAGAGGAAATTGAAGTCAATTTTTAATACACATAACTCAGGTCATGACAAAGATCTTACATCATGTAAAGTGCTGAGTCAGACCGTAAACCCCTTTTTTCCAGACTTAAGTTTCTACACAGCATGTCTGGACAAATGAATTTGCAAAGATGATGGGTGAGGACTTTCAGCCAGTAAGTTTCCCTGATTCCTACCTCTCTTTTACTGAGGTCTGCAGAAGGAGGCTGTATTTGAGCAGAGCACAGAATGGAATGGAGACAGGCTGTTCAGCCTAAGCATACCAAGCTCAGACGAAGCTTTGGCTGTAGCTTCCCAAATGACTGTGCTGAAGTTATTCTGAAGTGTAAAATTATAGTTAAACCTGCTTTATAATAACCATGTCCTGAAATAATTACAACAGACAATGTTTTAAAGAGTTGAGCATTATAATTTGTATTTACCATGGAAGTTTTTCCTCTCTTGCAAATTATTCTAAATGTTTCCCAGGTTGCAGGACACACTGGTGTTGTTATTTTTTTGTTTTGTTTTCCTTGCTGTCTCAAAGCATAGAACATGCACATGATTTGTCATAAGCTAAATTTCCATCTTGGTTGGTTTATGGTTTTTTTTTTCCTTCTGTTTTTAAGGATGTGGAAAGCTATACTGTATGTGGGTATTATAATCACAGTCTGTTTGTCCTTTCTGTCTACCATCTCCCTTCGACCTTTCAAGTATTTTCAATCTATCCTATGGAAGAGTCAAACACATTACTTGACCTTGAGTGTGTCGCATACATTCGCAGCAAAGATGTCTGAATAACCCTGTGGAGATCCTCCCTGTGCCTTCCCTTCTGCAGTCCCATCTGCACTCTCAGAAAATATGGCCAGAAATGGCAAACTGCAGCAATGGTGGTCTGCAGTTTCTGCGTGATATGGAGCTGGCTGCAGCAGGCTATAAAATATGAACGTTGTTTTTTCAGATGGTCCTCCCTCCCTCTTCCTCTTTTGTCAGCTTACTTGGAAGTACGAATTTATGTGCATCAAGACAATGCAATACTTTAAGTGAGGCTTCCAGTCATTCTTATGCACAGTCAGTACCAGAATTTTAGCTTTATATTCCTCTAGGAATGTAGCTCTACTGTACAGCATTATTTTCCCACTGCAGTTATCCATTAGCCTAAGACTTTCATAACCCAGGAGGACACTTAAATCTCTCTTCAATCATTATGCCTCTGAACACTTTCCCCTAATGTCTTGGCTTTCTTTTGGAATCTTTTGTCTTACAATTTTTATCCTGCACTTACCTGCATTGAATTGCATTTGCCATCGTGCAAGAATATTCCTGAATTTGTCTAACCCTATTTATTCTCAGTGGTTAAGGTGATGCCATGTGGGGAGATAGAAAGGTATGTGCTGTACTCCTCAACCATCTGTCAGATGCAGAGAATGCTGAACTTAGTGCACCTCAGCTTTCTGACTGACCCCTTGTGCAGCTCAATACAAACCATGTGGGGTGTCTAAATTCTGCTGACTCACTGGCTCCTTCATTTTTGCTTCCTGCCACCATGGACCGTCTCTGTCCTTAGCGAGGCAGAGGAGTTCTGTGGCAGAGGAACCAGGCTGAACCGTGCTGACAGATCCATCAAGAAAGCAGAAGAGTGTGGGTAGAGCCTGCAGGGCACTGTGCATAGCTGCACCCACTGGGCTTTGCTAAGGCTCTCTAGCATACATGTTGACCTGAAAACACTTTCAGAAATCATCATTAAAGTCATGTGGACTTGCTTCTGCATAATCTTTTTTTAAAACAACAAAACAGTTTGTTCTGTCTCCAGGATTCTTAGGAGCCAGCTATTTCAGAGTGTTATTTACTTTTATGATGTTTATCTTTCGCCCACTGGTGGGTGTGAACATCTCTGGTTTTACAGTGTGCAAAGCAATGGCCTAGGACTATTTTTATGTTGGACTTTTTTGCCATTTTAGTTTACACAAACTTTTCTTTCAAGGTTCCCTCAGAGCTGTAAAAACAATATAGCACAATCTGATGCTTCACGTTTAAGAAGAGAAAATTAGAACAGCCTATGTTTTTTCATTTTAGAATTAAGTACTATGTAAAGTAACCAATGAATGCAGCTATTTAAGGCATAAAGTATGTATGTTTTCAAGTATTTCAATCCAGCCACATTTCTCTTCCATTTTTTATTAATGAGGCAATGTAAAACTAGAATAAACCTGGCATTTTAAATTGGGGATGAATTAAATGAAAACCTAATAATTTAGAGGATCTTATTCATCTCTCTGTAACTGTGGATATTATTTGACATAATAGCGTTCATGTATTATCATTTTCCTATGATTTATTTTTAATTGTTAGCTTGAAATTATTATCTTCTTCCTCTGCCCTCAGTTCCTATTCACTATAATTCTTTGATAAAGATGCTTTAAGCCAATTTAAGCCAATAGTACCACCATAACTTTATCTTCATAGAAGAGTGGGATTTTGTTTGCGATTATTTTGATTTTTTATTAAAAAGTAAATTGATACTCCTTAGAGCTTATTCACTGTCCAACCCTTTATTTCAGGGGCATATGACTATGAGACTGTTAAAGACACAGGTGTCCTAAGAAACTTAGATTCTGCATATAAGAGTAAAGACATTGTTAGCAGATGTGACTTTGCTGCTGACCTTCAGAGTAGAGAGTCAGAATCAAGTTCTTTGGTGGAGCATTAGCAGCCATCCTCGAGACTGCAAAGATGGTCCCGCTGAGGGAAAGTTCCTTGTGTATTATGCTGTTTACCTAAGGGTTATACTCAAGACACTCTCCAAACAGCTTGGCTGATTATTGAAAAATGCCTTATAGTAACTCCCAGCCTAAGTTGATCGATATTAGTACACAGCTTTACATGGGAGGGAAGGAGCTGTTTAAACATTGAGAGCCTCCGGGATAACCACGAATGAAAAAATAATGCAGAACAAATACGTTGAAGGGTTCAAGAGAGAAGAATATCTTGTCTCTGTGCAGGGGAAGAAAAAAAGTTGTTAAATTGCAGCAGAAAAAGCATTTTAATTCACTTTTAATAAAGTGAAGATGGATTTTTCCCTAGGCCAGAAAGAGGAGGGGGGAAGCAAACCCAACAAATTGTAGTGCTCTTTAATGTAGAGAGAAGTTAAGAGCTATCGACACACATCGTCCCATAGAGAGCTTACCTTCACTGCAGGTGTCCAAGATGTTCTCAGTCTGAGGCTCTGTACTAAGCTCCTACCCCTGTATCTCTGGACCCCCAACTCAGGCTCATTTCCCCCTTCCCAGAGCAGACAGAATTCAAAGATAGTTATTTCTATGCCAGGAACACCAGAGAAGGAAAACTTCCCTTCTTTTCACATTTTAGAAGAACATTTAACAGTGTGGAGTGGAAACCTAGCATCTGAAAATTGTGCTTTTTCCCCTCATGAACGTGAAATAATTAAAAGCTAAATGTTCCAATGTTTTATTTTGATGTGAAGAATTTTGCCAACATTGACATGATCTGTGACATTTTAGATGCCCCAATGGAGAAGCTGGGCATTGTTCTGATTTGTTGGTGGGAATGTGAAGAGAGGAAAGGGAAGCAATGATTCTGCTAAAAAGACTTCCTCCTCACCTCACAGAAATTAAAAATTAAAGATTCACAGAGGTCTTGTGGCAGATGATATCCTAAGAAACTGGAAGTGAGAAGAGATATTTTTGTCACTATTTTTTTTTGGACTTTTGTGAGGACCATAACTTGCCCATGTCTCCATTCCCTATCTGAAAACAATGAGTCTTTGGTCGTGTCAGTTCATAATGAAACCATCAGGCTCCAGTGTCACATTCAGTGACAGTGGTTGACAAGATAGAGGGAGACACAGGAGAAGCTGGTGTGAAGAGCCTGACAAGAGGATAATGGGGGAAGGGAAGAAATGCGATTGTATCATGGAAAACGGGAAATAGGTTGATCTCTTATGCAGGGCAGGATGGAAGATGAAAACTTAATTTCTATTGGAGGGGTATGGGAAGCCAGTTGACTTGGTGAAAGATCTTTGGACACTTGGAGTGAAAAATGCAATATGCCTGTGAAGCCTAGTGGTGAAAAATGTTTTCTGGTGTGTGTGGTTAAAATGATGTAGGCAGAGGAATCTCCGACTGTTGAACCAAACAGGATGGAAACAGGATAGATGGCTTTAGTAGGTCAGCTGCTGTTAGCTTCCATAATTTAAAGAAGTTTGGAGTAGTTTGCATCCTTTTTTATCAGTTGGCAAGTGTGTGTTAAGGAGCAGACCGAACTTCCATCATTGCTGAGGGTGAGATGGGAAAGTAATCAGTGTGTAACTCACTGTTGCTTTAACTATTTTCTGCTTGGTTTCAGCTGTGTTTGTGACTGGTGAGGGATTGCTGGGAAAGAAGCAATGACTCTTCATAGGAATGTTTCTTATATATAATTCCACTATAACTCTGCTTACCATGACATGCAGAAACTCTGCACTTCTGTAGGAAAGGTGGAGCTCTAAGTACAGTCATGGAAAAGCTTTGCAGTGTAGAATGTGTTTTTTTCTTAAATAGAGTTAGAAGCACGTCTAATTGTTGTACCATGATGCAGAAGGGATTCTGCGGGGCCTAGGAAGGGGTGGATCCAGTTCCTGACTGCACTAACCAACAGCATTGACTGCTGCCTCTGCCTCGGGAAGCGTATTTTAGGAAGTCTCACTACTGCAGCACAGGACTGTAATTTTGCTTTGTGACTCATGCTGAGATACAGTCCCTGAGTGTCTTTTTGTCTGGGCACCTAATAAAGCTCAGGCCACACCTGTGTATGGATGCAGCAAAATGGCAGGGAGCTTATTTTTATACCATTGATTCTGATGAATGCCACTTATAATCAACACCTCCATGAGGAACTGGCTGGTGTGCAGAAATGCTCTTTAATTGAAGGGTACACATCAGCAGGGCAATGTGGTCCCGGTGTGTTTATCTCATGAAAGCCAGAACCATGGCAGTTCTTATAATATCAAATGCTTTCAACGGATCATATTTATTTGGTGATTTCTGTAATCACATATATCTTTTGGCTATTTTCAAGATCATTCTTATTTATAAAAACAGAATATGGTCACTTTAGAATGAGATAATTAATTCTGTGAAAGGCCAGATGACAATTTTGGGAAGTGTTCCTGTCCTACAGACCTACAGGTCACCATGCTTTTCTGATGAGACAGAAAAATGACTTGCAAGAAGCTGTTAGGTTAATTGCTCTTTAAAAAAGAGGGTTAAATTCTAAGAAGTATGCAGCACTCTGTTGATAGAATGATGATTGCTGGCACATTAAAACAACAAAAATATTTTGGAAATTATTTCCCCCCCTTGCTTTTCTTTAAACAACACAACTAATTGGACCTGGAATTTTGACAGTGGCTTTCGAGCTGGCAAGATGCAAGTGCACATCAAATGAAACTGCATTTTGATGCATCAGTTTGAATTAAAACTGAAGGAAGAGATTTTAAAAGCAATGATAGAGAACTATGGGATGGTCACTTATTTTTTTTTCACAGACTATGACATGGTGCTTGCAGTCTGTTTTGCCCAGAGCACCTTGTTTTCAAACTTAACTGTATTTTTACTGGCCAGTGCTATCAAATTTGTCTTCAGACCTCTTATTTACTCAATTGTTTTTGTCCGCATTTTCGTCTAAACATTTTTGTTTGTTTTTAGGCAGAACATAGGTTTCCCCCCACCCACCTCAGAGCATTATTGGTTATGTGTTGTGCTTGCAGGACATACTGTATGTGCATGTTGCACATCATGGCCAACACAGAGCTTATGGTCATCAATCATTTGATTGTTCTTTAAACACTATTTTAACAGGCATTCGTTGTATAAATGGATCAGGTTATTGACCTTTGCCAGCAATTGCTTGCTACATGTCATCATGGCTTAATGACATTATCAAGGAACATATTCTGTATTGTAGATACTTTGAAGGGTTCATGCATTGTCTCTCACTAGGACACATAGCTGACTGGAGTATCTTGAATTAGAAAGTTATTTGATGTCATTATTAAAATATGCAGAGCATTTCCAGCTACTTATAAAATAGGAGAGTGAAATACAAAAGCAAAACTCAGAAAAAAGAGTTATTTGTCATATTGGAATACTTGTTTTGAAATCCTGTTTCTTTTCTCCTTTACAATTTAATCTTCTACCTGGAATAGAGTGATGCAGTCCACTGAATATCCTGTGAGAAATGTTTAACTGGTCTGCAGAGCTCCAGCTGCAACTCCTCCATTTCTAGGAATACTATAGATCTAATTGGTACTATTAAGTCATTGCAGCGTATAATAGATGGGACTTCTGACTAAATCAACTATGTTTTTAATGAAGATAAGAGTTTTTAAATTAGAATGGATGCAACATTCTTTGTTTATTTGTATGGGGTGGGAAGGTTGTTAACTGTAATGGATAATTCACTTTAAATGAGGGAAAGTAGCCAGTATTCTAAAACTTTTCTCTTCAGGTTAAAATCTAAGGTGGTACTGACTTTTCAAATCCCAGATTATGACATTAAGCTATTTAGCTAAGTATTTGTAAGTTCTTCCAGTATATAGATCTAGTGTGGTTTTCAGGGGCTCTGCATGTCACAATCTTAAAGTGGATTTTCTCTTCACAGGAAAACATACCCATATCCCATGAATTACTCAGTCTTAGAATCCTCTTTTTTCCTTGTTTGTTGCATTAAAATTCAAACTCTGCATGAATCAGAGATAGAGAGTTCTTAAAAGCTTTAAAATGGGTATTAATCAATAAATCTTCATGCCATTGCTAGAAAATAATTAAGAAGCATAACTTTCACTTTAAAGTGGAGAAAGACTCTTAGAAGCATTGGTAGCCTGCAGAATAAATATGGACAAAATGCAAATGTTACCCAGTTTTCTGTTGTCATTAATTAATCCAGAAAGGCTTTTTTGGTACAATATAAATATCTTGCTACTGTATTACTCTGTTACTTATTAGTCTTAGTCTTTGCTTTTCTCATACTGGTTGTTGAAGATCCTGTTCTTCAAAAGCTCAGATTTCTCTCCCTACATTATGTTTTGCTATTTAATATATTCCAAACAGTTTTTTAATTTTCATTGTTTTCCTTTCCATTGCCATGGCAAAATATCCTCCCATGTAATTTAATTTTAATGGTGCTTATTACCAGGTTTTCCTGATGCTTAATTAACAGTTTTCCACTAAAAAGCTGAAACTTAAAGCATAAGGGATGGTCTTGAAGAAAAGTAGGATTAAGGTCAGAAGGCATGAGTTCTTACCCTTCTTTCTGACTTTGTGTGGCTTTAAGTTAGTTACATCATTCTTTTGTCAACTTCTGAGCTGAAAAAAAAAAGGTAGTGAGATTTTTTCTTCCTAGGAATATTGTGGAGATCTCTGTATTAATACCTATTCCACATTTTCATAGATTTTAAAATTTTGAAGGAAAATGATAATTATTTGTTCAGGTGTTCTGCTTTAAGGCTGTAGAAATTAAACAGTTAATTCTGGAATAGAGAAAGTATTCCTACCACATAGCTGTAAACCAGGTGTAATTTCAAGGATGGACAACAAGCAGGTATAAAACTGGTTCAGGGAAGGAGAATGAGCACATAAAAGCACTACTTGAGAGTTACTTCTAAGTAAATCTCCTCACAGCAGTTTCCATTCTTTTTTTTTGCCAGAGTTACATTTGAGTACTGGCATTGACAGCTCACTGTTGGCAATAGGTTTCATAAATGTCTAATCCATCTGGATTGTTCTGTCTTCACATTTCCTTCCTACATCAAGAGTGTATACTATTAAAAAAAAAAAAAAAAAAAAAAGGAAGGAGAGAAAAAGCAGGTTGTTTCTGTTATGGGATTTAAGATAAAAAGGAAAATATAGCCTGAATAATTAAAGCCATGAAGGCTGTGTTTTTGTTTTGTTTTGGGAGCGGGGGGAGAGAAAGCCATCCTTAACATTTTCAAGATAGATTCAGAGCTGTGATTTCAGCACCAAGACCTAACAAACATCGCATACAAAGTGTAGTAAATGCAGTATTCATAAATGTATGTGCTCTTTGTGACTTCATGTCAGCAGGGTTCTGTAGACCCTCATTTGTATCAACTAAACTTCAAATGGTAAAGAATACGTGCCAGCCAGGGACGAGTATCACTTTGAATTGTTCCCTGTGTATCATAGCTGAAATGGGAAACATGGCTGGCTTCCTGTTTGTCAAGAGTGAAAACCAGACACATCTTCTGTAATTATTAGTAATAGAGTCAATTTAATAAATTATTCACTCATGACAACAGGATTTACATTCTATTTGCTGATAACTTGTGGGGGATAGTGTTTCGTTCAGGAGGGTGAAATCTGACAGCAATGCTGTGTACATTGCAAATCCCCATGTCACACTTGCACTGCAACAGTGAAGGCAAGTGCTGATAACTTGTTTCTTACAGTATTTTCCTACTTCGTCGTGGATGATACCCACATGTGCTTGCTAGATTTTGTATGATTACTTATCCATTATGGGACTAGACATGTAGAAATTCTTCTGACATGAAGATTCATGGTTGTGGCTGCAGTTTCCACGGACTTCAAAAGACATTATGATTGCATGGTATATCAGTGGACAAGAGAAGGCAGATTAGAGGTTGCAGGAATATGATGAGGCAATGAGCTGTTTATGCTCAGTGGCAACATGTGCAGAAATGCTTGAGTAAAAATTTAGCAAGTGAATGATATCTGAGCTGAGAAAGGATATGCTGATAGCAAGTGGGAGAAGTCAGACCATAAAGGGATTTGCTGTGGAAGAAATGTGGTGTTGGTTTAATGTGCTGAGCTGGGAAGAGGCAAAGGCCTGACTAGAAAGAAGACTGGTAAGATGCTAAAAAAGTGGTGTTTATACCAGTGTTCTGCATTATTATAGGTGGTACCTAGATTTTTGTCAAGGCTAGAGAAAAGACTTCAATAAGATTTTAAAAGGGTGAGGGCCTAGGAGAGAGTTTTAGGAAGGTGAGTGGATGGGACCGGTCTGTTTCCTGTGGTTTTCAGGCAGAAAGAATAGGTCATCCTGCCTGAAAATGAGGACTGAAGAAAAAGAGAGCTGAGTAAAAAACGATGTTGGGGCTGGATGGAAAAGAGGATCGTTGTGTTGCAAGTCAGGAGAATAGACTGAGTGGAATCATGTTAGAGGGACAAGGAGCTTCTGTGTTGTGTTGAATTTGAGTTGAAGGCTAGGCAATGGGGGAGGTGGGAGGGGAAATGGCAGTGTAGCAGAGGGAAATCTGTCACTTTTTAAGTAGTAGCTGGTTTTGTGCATGAGATTCTTCAGACATAAATCAACTGCAGATCTATGGGGAGGAAGGGAACCAAAACCAGAGTTCTGCACAGCCCTCACAGAGAGTGCATGATCCTATGTGCAAAGAGAAGGGAGATTTCAAGGGGGAAAGCATGACCAGTTCTGTAGAAGGCACACGTAAGCTGTCGTCATCCACCAACTCTTCATCTGGGAAGTTTTCCTTTCCTCCATCTGTCCTTGTGTTAAGCAGAGGAGATTGCTTTTCCCATGTCGGTAGAGGCAAGCCAACACTCTGGGGTGGAATTGTTTTCAAAACACCTCTGATCTCTTACATTGTCTCTGGGATCATGGTTTTCTAAGGGGAATCCCTGCATGCACCCATGGATGATGTGATATTTTGAAGTCAGTTCTGACTATTTGCTGTAAGACGTCCAGGTAACAAAGGCTAAGCAGTATGTGGGCACTTGTTTGTTCTAGTGGAATTCTAGTAGAAACATTCTTTACCCCTGCTTTACAGATAGAGTAAATAGGTTAAAATAAATAAGGTGACTTGCCAAAAAATCAAACAAGATCTGTGGCCAGATCATAGTCCCTTGCTTTTAAGTACTCTGGTTTTGTTGTTTGCTTTTTGGTGTTGTTCTAATTCAAAAGTAATTAAAACAATAAAAATAAATAAAGTAGAAATAAAATACTGCATGAAGCATGTCTTCACAATTCCTTTCAAAGAACTTAGGATATGATGTGAAAGAGGCTCCTTGATATTACATTAAAAAATTTTTGATTTTTTCTTTTTCCTTAAGTAGAAAAATATTTGTTATTTAAACTGGTTCTTTAAAATCCCATAGTTTCACCCACAATAATCCAAGAGCATTTAATAAGTCTTAAAATATTCATAACACACGGAGATCATTACTCTTGAGACCTTTGTACAAAGCAGTGAAGTGTGTTAGACATATGGCAGAAACCTCTTCGTTTCTTATTTCTTGCTATGATTGTATGAAAGCAAGGGAAATTCTCTGTTCTTTTCCCCATTGCAATCTGCATGCCATTGTTTTATCTGTTGTGGGCCAAAGTCATCCCATACACATGTTCATTGAAGAACATGGAGTTAATCAGGCTTGAATTTAGCTCAGTAAATATAAGCACTATACTGGTAAATTACTGTTTTGTTGCAATTTTCCACAAGGTATTTCAGATAACAAAAAAAGAGGAAAGAATTTATTTCTATATCCCACGTGATGTTCACAGCCCAAGCTGTGTTGCATGACAGATGCTGTTACCTACTTTTTATATTATTGGTAATTATCTAGAACTGTTAATTGCTGTGGCATTGAGTAGTAAGACAAAACCAAACAATTGGTATGTCCCGCATTGAAAATTATCATAACTATCAGAAGCCCTTGTCACAGCACTGACTGTAAGTAGAGACGATGAACAATTTTGTTTTAATTATTCCAATGTGATTGTCTAAAGTCAAACAGAACCTCCATGGATTAAGTCTAAAATAAAACTGTGGTTACAGTATATGGTCATAATTCCCAGATCTGTTGTGTCAAAATGACAGTATAATGAGTAGAAGTTAAAATGTCCTCTGCTTTCAAGTCATCATGGTTGTCGTTTGATTAAATAATAGTGCATTCTGTTTGATGTCTTGGCTTTATTATTCAGAAGCACTTTGGTATATGTGTCCTACCTTTGTGTTATGTGCTTCTGGCAACCAGGTGTCCATATAGGTCCTTATCTACACACCTGCAACAGATACCCTCTACGTTTAGCTTGGATATGTGCTGCTTGAATATGGAATTTTAATTATTCCTCTTAATTATGGTGCATTCACCAAAAAGAGGGAAATCATTGGTTGGGTACAAAAAGAAACTGCTTAGTATTTGAAGGAATTTGATAATTTTGTTGTAGTTTGTAGCTTGGCAGGTGGTAATAATGCTATGCCAGCACTGTCAAAATATGAAAATTAAAGTGACGATGGGTTTTAATGAAATCCATTTGACAAATATAATTAAGGTGTTTTAATATGAAGCCCTGTAATAAAGACTACCGGTGGACTCCCTGAGGTCCTGACTAATTGTGTAGATTGCTTTTAAGCTTTGAATAGTTTTATTGGATAATGAACTGTTAAGAAGTGTTAGATCTTTCTTAAGCAGAATTTGGTTTAAAAAAGAAGAGGAGAGACAGGCCTGAGGTGTGGCATTTTAAACATAATTAGAAGAGAGATTTAAGTTAACATCTTTGATCCTGCTGTCAGTTTTTGATTAGAGCTGTAAATGCTTTAATCAAGTGCAGTGTAGTCATTACATTTCTAACTGTTTTTAAACTGCGAAATTACTGAGACACTGACATGGGTTTAACACTTCTTGAGAATTTCCAGGAAAGTTATGTTTGTAAACTGGCTGTTAGCATGAAAATATCAGCCTGCAATAATTTACCAATTCAGTAGAACATGGAATAATTATCTTTTGGTGCTCAAATAATCTGGAAATCCTTTATAAGATTAAACCTAATGTCCTGTAGTTGAGGAGAGTGTGCTACATCAGATTTCATTTAAAAAATAATAAATAAAAAAAAAAAAAAAAAAAAAAATTTCTAATATGTTTTTTCAATTAAAATTATATTCAAAGTAGTATTTACTATGAAAATTTATATATAAGAGCCTAAGTGCAGTATTTGAATGCCTTCCATAGGAATACAGTCCTTTTAACAACAGATACAATGTTCTGCCAATGTGGGTTCCTTCACACCCATTTTAGAAATGGGGAAAAAGGTACAAATATTTGCTAGGTTGACAGTAGTGGCTGAGCCAGTAACAAAATTGTGTTCTCTTGAATCCCTATCCTGCAATGTTAAAGATTGCTTGAAGACATTTCAGGAAGATCAATGTATTTATTTTCTGGCATCCAAATGAGTAATAAGATGTGAAAATGGCTTTGGGCACAGGTATGGAACATCAGGGTATGGACAGCTGGATGGTACCTGCCCATAGGTGGTATGCCTTTCATTTCCAATACAGAACCCAGCAGTCCCAGGTCCTTTCTCAGCTCTGACCTTGCCACGTCTGTTGTTCTTCATCATAGGGCATGACAGAAAATCCAGATACTTGTCTCTTTACTGTGTTAGGCAAGGAGCTGCTGGGCTTACTGTTTTGCTCATGTTGGCCTTCTAAATAGAAATCAGCTACACCAAAGAAAAAATTACTTAGTCTGTACTGTCCGCAGCATACACAGCATTCACACAAATGTTAGCAGTGACCTGCCAGCAAGTCCTACCAAATTGTTAAGTACATTCCACAGCAGACCACCTGATGTGAGTGGCCTGCACACTCACGTGTCTGAGGGCTGGCATACCAGGAGAGAGGGATGTGATCCAGACCTAGGACATCCTCACAGAGACTGTTCAGCTGCTGATGCTTCTTTGTGGTGCCTTCAGTGCACGCATCTCTGCTGACTGCAATTCAAGTGACACCCGAGGGAGAAGCAATCTCTCTGGTAACCATGACCCAAATCATCAGGGACTCAAAGACCATGTCCAGTAGTAGGGTTTGCACTTGGAGTGCTGCAGGCAATTGCTTCAGGGGAATCCAAGCAAAAACTGCTGCCCCATGCAGTAAGCTGCTCTATTCCACATCAGTTTAGTTTTGGAAGTCTCTAGGTGAGCCCCTAGTTAAACCATATATCGTTAATCCTTATGGATTGATGCCAGAAGCTTTGGTAAGTGTTGCTGAGTTCCTCCATCAGAAGAAATCACACTTTTCATCTTAGCCACTATCTGAAAAATCACTTCTTGCAGCAATTTTTCCTTGCAAGGGTGCCTTAGAAGCAAATTGTCTATGTATACTAAAGGTCCCATGTAAGTCTAGCTCTTCAACACCATCTTGTTGAGGAGCTTAACTTGATCCTTAAAATATGATTCTGCTCCGAGGAGTGTTGTAAAAAATGTTTTATGGTAAAGTCTTTGTTTCTATCTCAGCAATTTCCAGAATAAATGTCATTGTTTGACAAGTACAGGAGCTGAGACTTTTAAAATTATTATTTGTTTTAATATGCAGAGCCCTGCAAACTCAGCCTGGATTTTAAAATCAGTCTAGATTCTTCCCTTCTTATATTCCTTCTGATAACAGTGATTTGCCAGGATGTCAGGTATTTTTTGTTGTTCCCTCTGTTCCTTACTGTGGGTTTATTGAGACAGTGGTTTTCTCAGCATTACTCTGGGTGCAATTGAAAGGAACATTGCAGATGGAAAGAACTAGTGCTTAGCTCATGTGTGTGATGAGGAAGCAAAATCCATAGCTGCATTGGTCCTGCAGGGTAAAAATAAAAATATAAACAAAGGAAAAATGGCTTCAGATAGGAAGGCATAAGTGGAGGAAAACAGGAGTACGTAAGAAGTGTGCTTTGTAAGCATCACAGAGATTATTATATTGGTGTTTTGTTTTTTTCCTTTAGGTGCAGGTTTTTAAATTACTGTCTATTTAAAATGAACACAGCTTATAATTGATGTGTATAAATATCATTATGTATAAAACCAAGATTCAAAATCTACTAAAATATACGAACTACCAAACTTTGTCACCAAATAAATCATGGAATCATTTAGGTTGAAAAGACCTTTAAGATCAAGTCCAACCATTAAAAATAAAGCTAAATGAGCATTGGCTAGAAATCTCTCCTAACAGCAGAATAAAATTCTGGGGCAGAGCTGGGACTTGAACTACAGCCAGCCCAGTTAAGTCCCTTCTCTCTGCTCCTTGTGCCTCCATCTCCAAGAAGCTGCTTCAGATCTCCTGAGTCCTGACAGAAGAAACATCCTTCCCTGCAAGCAAAGGCACTATCATGACAAAACTGGTGTGCGTTGGACATCACATGGTTTTCTACTTGTAAATTACCCACTGAATAAACTAACATTGTCTTGAAAGGATGTTTTCCCTCTCCAAATGGAAACTGAAGCTTCATGACTAATTTTGAATTCATTTTGCCTCCTTTTATAGATAAACTTTTAGAAGTTGGTTGGTTGTTTTGTTATGGGTTTTTTTTGTAGAAACCTTGAACAGTAACTTTCCTTAGGAATCTCTTCATTATTATTTTTTAAACCTCAGTACTTTCAGCCTCTGACTTTGCAATACTGTTCATTTATATGGCATTTAGATTTTAAGAGATTTAGGTGGTAGAAAAATGTGAAATGTTGAAAGGATGAGCTAATTGATGTTTCCTCAGCCTATCTCAAGTAAGCTATTGTGTTAGACTTTTGCTACAGTTGTAATTTGTGCCTGTTAAACCTTTGCTTTATCATCTATTACTGACTTCTAGGCTTCTGTTTGCACTTACTGTCTGTAACAAGCATTTCATTTTAGATGGAGAAAAAATGGTTTCAGTTACTTTTACTGTACCCGAAAAGGAGAATGGGATTTGCAAATGATAAATGGGGAAGTTGACTAGCTAACTAATAAAGATTTGTCTTAATCAAGTATGATTTGTCAGAACAGGAGCGCACTGGGGTCAGGGCACACGCAATGAATAATACAGCATTCACTGGAGAAAAGGACCAGGCAAAAGGCCTCATAAATATGCTGTGATTACCCATTGCTAATTCGTATTCAAAGAATGAGTTGCACTGAAGCCAGCTTCGAGGTTGCTGAGCTGTTCACCTGCTTTGTGGGCTTTCTGATGTTTAAGAAAGTTTATATATATCTCTCTGTGTGTGTATATATACACACACACACTGTTTTTGGAATGCTTCATTTTTTGCACAGACTGCTATGCTTTTTGGTCAATGTTTTTAAGCATTATTTATTAATCATCCTCTAGGTTTGTTTTATTTTTCTAATGTCTGGACACTATTTTATCCCTATTTTTCGTTGTTTAAATAAGAATGTGAATACAGTGGGACATGGTTCCATTCACATTTAAAATTAATTGCTGAACAGTGCAAGGAAGGTTAAAACACTCCTTAGCTCCATGGAAGTATTAAAGATCAAACAAACATACTTTTTGCTTGTGCTGTCAGCTTTTCTGACTTTATAAACCAGTCTGTGAATTCAGGATAAACTTGGTACATCAGGATGTTGAGGGAAACCTGAGCAAATCCAAATGTCATTCTATTTGGCTCTGGCTTTGTTTTCATTAGTTGACATTGCTTTTCACTTTAAGAAGCCACTTCTCAGATTGAAACAGTTGAAGGATATACTCTTATTGTAGATTTTCTGATGGCCAGAAACTGAGATACTGAGAAGAACCTTGTTCCCATTGACAAGTTTCATTCTTCAAGACCCATTACATAAATTGGTCATGAAGAATCAGATAATAAACAATACAAAATAGTTTCGGTGCTTACAGATATAACTAGACTTTGTTCTTCATCTTTGTACTATATAAATGTCATGTGTTGCAGTTCTGTGTGATTAAATAAGTTTGGGAAAAAACCTCTTGTTCCACACTCCAATTTTAAAATGTATTTCAGGATTTCAAACCATTTTCTGCTCTTTTGAAAACCTACTGTTACTTTGTTTTCTGTTTGCTGGTTGGCTGATAGTCTGTGTCATTTATTTTGGGTTCAACTCTGTCCTGAAGTACATTTATTGTTTTAGGAGTCAATCAGCTGTAGAGGTAGGGCCAACTCTACGAGCCTCAAGCTGCTGAATGTGGGAGGTTGCCACATTCAGCTCTCTGCCTACACATTTTGGGTTTTGAAATAACCAGTACTACAGGGTCCAGAATAATTTTTTATACTGTTTTGAATTTATAGCAAGCTTGGTAGATGGTGGCATGTTTTTGATTAAGTTAGGACTATGAATCCAGCCATGGTTAGATGAACCAAAGATCACTGTTGCATCGTCTCAGTGTTATTTGGAGTCCTAGGTTCAATTAAGTGACAGTTTGTGGATCAAGTTTTGGAGTGTATGTTCCTGCAACTTAATTTAGATGCAATCAAGATTGTTAATACTCTCCCCAGCTAAATTGCTTTCAGAAAAATTAAAGATTGGCAGTACTGTAATGAGGCAGCATCCGTTCCCTGCACCACAGCTCAGGGCAAGCAGGGACGTCTTCCATCGTAACAGCACTTAAAGTAGTAGGGAAGAAGCTTCTGAGGGTTGGTTTCCAACTTCACTTTCCTAAGTGATTGAAATGGGGGTAGCAAGTTGTTTACTTATTGATGCACTAAGTAATGGTTTCTTTTGCCTTAGAACTTTTTTGAAGGAAGGTGAGGGGTAGAAGATGCGAAGGGAGGAGTTTGGAGCAGATGAGCATCACCGAGCTGGTGGATGGCTGCAACAGTGGCTGGACTTCAATGTAGTCGAGCACTCAGGAGAATCAAAGTCTGCCACCTCCTGTGAATGTTGCTGTGAGGTTGTTATTGAGGGAGCTCAGATAGATGGGTGATGGAAGTAGACAGAAAAAAATACATCAGTTAGTGAGAAATGAGTGGTTTTATACCAGCAGATTGATGTGAGTTAGGATTTCAGGAAAGGTATGAAACCTTAGAAAAAGAAAAGGCTACTAGAGGTGAAGTTACTAGGTCTGTCATATAGCTTCGTTCTCCTTTTTCCTATTTTCTTCTCATTCATCTGCCTCTTTTTTTTTTTTTTTTTCCCTGGGAAAGGACAGAATAGGCCAGGACCATGGGTGGTGTTGTTCTTAAAGGCATGTGACATCTCCTCAGATATCTTTTTCTTCCTTATTGTGAACAAAGCACAAAGCTTGAAATCTGATTAGGTGTTCCGGATGTTTTTCTTTCTGGTTTTCCTGACCTTCGGATCAACAGACCCCATTTGCTCTTGACCAATGAAAATTATTTCATGAACATCCATATAGCTTATAAGGACCTTTTCCTTTTTTCATTTGAAAACTGTATTTTAAGCTAGGTGGACATCTGGGACTTTGGAGGATTGGGAGATATTTTTAGGTGTTTTTTTTACTTTCACAGTAACTTTGGGCAACTTGTTTTATCCTCTCTTGCAACTGAACTTCTGACAGCTTTGGAAGTGTTGGATGTCCTCGGTGTGTGCTGTGACTGTCAGTACTCTTTCTACCAGTTTGGCATTTGCTGAAGTGGCCAACTAGTCCCAACAGCGTGTAGCTAATTTTTATTTTATTGTGCTAAGTTACCACTTAACAGCATGCAGATTGACTTCTCTGTTGCAAACTCTTGAGACATTTGAGCACCAGCTCTCGTGGTTCACTGTTCTGTTAATGCTCTACAAATTGTCTCTCTATTGGCTTATAGCCATTATCTTCTCCTTCATTTATCTGTATTAACCTGCACTTGTCGTTTAATAACTTTAATGATCTAAATCCTTCTGTCTCTAATTATATTGGCTTTTCAAAGTAAATATATCAACTGTGAACTTGTAAATTTATAGGACTTTTACCTGCATCCCTGCACTTAAAGATATGTCATCACTTCCTTTATTAACTTTCTGCTGTCAGAAGCATAAAGCGTTTGACTCAACCGTGAATTCTTCTAACTCCTACAACATATATTTTCCAAGTTTGTAAATCTACCTGTTGTCAGCTCTGAGCAGCTAACATTTAATGCTGTCTAGCATTTTTTTCCTCCAGAAGCTGCTACTGATGATTTATCTCTTTTAGTCTCCAAAAATCTAAACTTTGAATCAGTCCAAAATGGCTTTTAGGGAAAAAAGTGTCCTAGCCTTGAATATGTTTGTTAAGTTTCTGCCTGTGTCAGTGTATTTCCTCTCCAAAAATCTTCCATAGGCTTTTGCTACATATTCAGAGGACAAGATGTCTCTGTGCAAAGACAACACAGAATTGGGCTCCCCAATTGACCTTTATTCACTACACCAGGCTGAGGATCTCCACGTGTTCTCCATTCCTACTGTGGTTCCTTCTCTCACAACACACAATGTTTTTTTTTGTTTATTTCATGATTCTGTGGATCAACCATCTTGATTTTTAGCGTGATCTGCTTTTCCCAGTGCAAATTGGTTTCTTGTTTTCCACCTTTAATTACATAGTTCAGGTGCATGGATTGTATGTATGATGAGATTGGGCAAATCATGTTTCCAGGCATCCTCTCCATGATTTGCTTGGGTTTTAGATTTTTAGTTGGGTTTTTTAGTTTTTTAGATTATTTTATATTTTAAACCATATCAGAATATCTGCTGCCTCTTATGAAAGGCACATACCCTGGGTACATTTGGAGAGGAAAAGTGCTGTATAAACCATGTTGGATTATTTTACTTTTCATGTGAAGAGCAAGATGAGGGCTCTGTCTTCAAAGTTCAAAAAAATGCATGTTTGTTTATCCAAAAGCCTGGAGAGGCTCATTCTGTATCATTCCTGTCTCTTGAGTAAATATATTAGTTATTCTTAAGGAAAAAAAGTATTATTGATTAGAAGAAGCTCTTTCAAAATCAGTTTAGCTGATAAAGTAAATAAATGCTTAAATGGCTGGAGGCAAAATAAGGAAAAGAAAAACCAGTCAAGCAAAACTAATTTTGCATCCTTGATATGTGTGTAGATATTAGAAATCAAGCTTTGTGGAACATATATTAATTATGATCTGTACATATAAATAAATACTGCATATAGTTTACAGGGAAATTCCAAAGTAAGGGCATATTCCAGAATGTAATCCACCACTTGAACTCATCGTTGTATTTTTGGGCTTATCTCAGTATAAAAATAGCAAACCATGTGCCAATTTTTTCACATATGAAAGGGGAAGTCGGGTTTGCATTTGTTGGGTGGTTTTTTTTTTTGGGGGGTGGGGCTTCTTCAGTTGGGGAAAGCATATTCATTCTTCTAATGAGGTTCAGTGTTTTAGGATAAGAAATATTCTTTTTTTTTTTTTTTTTTTTTTTGCTTAACACAGTCTCATAGAACCAGGCACTATTTGTGTTGGACCTACAACGTAACATTATTAAAATGTTCAACACTGAAGAGGCTGCTTTCCCAGACCTTGTTCAAACACCTTTAAGGCAGAATACATTTAGAGCTGTGAATTTTAGCATTTCCCCTTTAAGGCTGATGCTTGTTAATACTAACTTAAGTACTTTTTCTGAATATTTTTTCTGTTCATCACAGCATTGTTTAAGACTGAGATAACTGCTGTATCGAATATTCCTGCCCTCTGTCAGTACATAGATAATAATGATGTAAATGCATTCACCCTTCTGCTTCTTATAGTTTAACTGCAATTTTAGAACATAATTTTATGCTTCTCTTTGGGAATTGCAGTTAGAAGAGGCAGCACCATAGTCTTTTGTAGGACTTGGGTCTGCACTGTATTAAACATTGTCCATACATACAGACTAAAAGGATGGGATAATCCCTAAATAATTGAGGTTGTTAAGATTCTATGGAAATAACACGGTTCCTGGCAACACACAACACCCTTCAGGTTTTTCTATTGGTCTTAATTTGTGCATCTGCACTACAGTATATCTTAAAACCTGACCTTTTCACATAACTGTACTAGCATCGTCAATGATTTGCATTATAAGTAGTCTGGAAAGATCTATACAGAACTGTTGCACTAAAACCATGAATCTGCCACAGGGATGAAGGTTTTAACTGACAGGAAAACATCAGAGTTGTTGGAAAACCTGAAAAATTATTGCAAGCAGATAGCAATGATACAAAGCTTGCAATTATCTGTATTGTGGGCTAATGTTACCTTTTTTCCAGTCCCAGGCAATGTCAGTTGCAAACCCAGTGAGAAGACATGTCATCATATAAGTCTATATTTTCTTTATTTATTAATTTTTTTTGTTTGACTGTCTTGACCCTCCAACTAAAAATCAAGTTTGGCTGTCATCAGTGAATTTTTTTAGTAGAACAGGGATATGAAGAGGATCTGTAGTTGAAGGTGTCAATTTGTGTTTGCAAACTTATGGTGAGATTATGTTATCTCCGTTATGTCTCTTTGTTCAACTTATGTTGTTATTTTAGCCCAAAAAAGGCCAAAGATCATCAACTAAAGTGCATGTAGAGTAAAGCTGCTCCTGTAAAATTGATGATCCATCCAATTATTTATCTAGAGAGGCTGCTGGGTAGAAACGCAACTACCTCAGTTCTCAGAGCCCTCTGCTAAGTTGAACTTCATGGCTGAAGGTTTAATCCCTAAGTGTCATATCAACAATTCATTCTGTGATATTCTGGCTGACATGCTCTCCTTCCTTATTTATTGATGTCTTCAGTCATCGACAATGAGAAGAAAATACACTATTCGTCAAAGTGACGGTGTTTTACCCTCACTTACAGTTGATGCTGCTGTCATATTGATGGTTCAAAAATAAACTCAATCATTATAAAAAGCTGAGAGTATGAACTTGCCAGTGACAGGAAGATGAAAAAAAAACCCAAACCAACCAAACAAAAAAACCCAAACCACAGTAACTTGCTTAAAATTGGTGTAATAAAAATAGAGCTGTTTCCTATAAAGATATTTTTGAGCTTTGTTTGTGAAATACCAAACCATTTTAGCCATTTACTTTATAGTTATTCCTTTGAAGGAAAATTTGCCCCTCACACTCCTTTATGTCTGTGCAAACATATGCATAATTTTTTTTTTTACCAATGAATATTTGTTATCACTCCACTTTGTGCTACTTGGTTGGTAATTTGTTCATTTATTCTTCTCTATTTTTAAGGGATTTTGCTTTTTCTCCTCCAGGTTACATTGAATGCATGTATCTCTTTGAGCGTTACAGTGTTTTGAGTGCTTTGATGGGGAATAAGCTCAGTATAGTTTCATCCAGGAAGTCCTTTGACATGCTAACATAGGCAAAGCTCTGTCTTGAACAGCTTTCTTAGGCTACCATTTATGCAGCTGTACTGCACCTTACAGCTTTTTAAACTCCATAACCACATATCTTACCACATTTCACCTTTGGGAGGCATTGTATATACAGCTAAAAGTAAAGAGCAGCAAGCCAAGAGGGACAAGATAGCATAATGAGGATGTCAATTTGTGGTCAGATATCTGAGGAAATATTTATCTTACTTGTGCTGTATTTGGCAACAGATAGAGAAATATATGTGTAATGAATTTCCTTAGACATTATCTGGCAGAGTGTGTACCTTGTGTTAAATGCATTTAGGGGGAAAAAAAAATTGCTTGTCTCAAATGTTTAAAGTTTGAGGTGATTCTGCTTTGGATTGTTGCCTGAAAGTGGACTGCATCTATTAAAAGAAGTAAGAATAGTTATGTTTGCTCCACTAACATAGTTTTAATGATTCATTTTCCTGAGGTTCCTTAAATAATGATATTTTAAGATCCCACTCCTTCACTGGGACAAAAGCAAGGCATAATTTTTGTTGTTTATGGAAAAAAAACAACACATTTTTGTAGTTTTATTCAGTTTTGGTGCATATCTCTGGCAAGCTGGCTAAGTAGCCTAAATAAACACACACAGAAATGCTGGTTTCTCACACGTGCTGTGTGTCCTGAGGCAAGATACAGCTGCTCAGCTCCTTGTGTCTGTTTCCCCATCTGTAAAATGGGAATGATTTAACTTATTTTTCTCCTTCAGGGAAATACAGGGAGGGTTTCTTAATGTTTCTATAGAGCTTTGAAGATTAAAATCTCTTCTTTATACTTGCTGCTAATATTTCATTTTTAGAGGAGCACTTGACTGAAGCTGTTTGAAGAGTAAAGTTTTGGCATCTCATGTTGTCTTTGTACCATATCTTGAGGCCTTTCCACTACAAGTTTGCAGCCTTTGGTTCAGCATAAGCTGTGGAAGCAAACAGCCCCTGTGTAAACAAACAGTGATGACAATAGATTAATGTATATATCTGCTATTAAAAATGTCTGGAGCTCCATTACAGCTTGTTTCTAAGCTTGCCAGAAATAGTCCATGACTGAGCAAAACAGACAGCAGTAACTGGGTTTAGCCTGAAATGGCTTTTATTTAAGCATCAGTGGTAGATGCTGAGAGGCACAGAGTGATTTTCTTCTCACAAGACTTCTCCGTATCTTTAGAGGTATATGGATGGCTGGTGTTTCAGCAAAGGCTTCCTGACTTCCTTTGGGAAATCCTTAGGAAACATGTGGGAAGTATGAACACCCAACACTTAGAGCAGGTCGGAAAGTCTTCTTGCCTTTTTTTGCAGACCAAAAGTCAAAGTCAATTCCCAAGGCTTAGACAACTGCACGGGGACAGTTTCTGGTTTGGTTGTTACTTCTTCAGTGTTACATTGCTTGAAAAACATAAAATCTAATATAATGATGTTAGGAGGAGTGACTAGACTACCATAAGTATTAAATGCCATTGCTACAATCTAACCTGTCATTCTGAGACCTTACAGTCACAAGCTATATTTTTTCTGATTTACATTTTAATTTTTTTAATGCAGAGCAGATTGGACAGGAGATGCTGGAAAACCTCAGCCATGACAGAGAGAAAATCCAACGTGCTCGGGAAAGGGTAAGTAATTGCTGGTTTGGGATTTTATTTGCTTTGGGCAAATTGATTAGTTTCACATAAATCAGCTGCTATCGTAAGATGTACTCACCATCTGCAGCAAATCACTTACAAAGTGTCTTCTATGGGCCAAATCCTGCAAAGCCTCTTCTACAGGCAGTCATACTGAAGTCACCAGACCTGTTGTTGGAAGCAAGCTTTCTGTTACATCACAGATAAGGCAGTTTTCTGTCCTTTGAAGGATTTATGAGGTGTCCATTGCAGTGACTTCTTGGACTTTCTATGATATCAAGTCCAGTATCATGGAAGTGTTCGAGGCCAGGTTGGATGGGGCTTGGGGCAACCTTATCTAGTGGAGGTGTCCCTGCCAATGCAGGGGGATTGGAACTAGATGATCTTTAAGGTCCCTTCCAACCCAAACCATTCTGTGATTCTATGATAATGATTTAGCTTTTAGTAATTGTTCAGCCTTGTAGCTGCAGTTGCTAGTAGCTGCCTCCTTAGGCAATCCTGTGTGAAAGAACAGATAGTGATTTATTACATATTGCTGCAGCTCTCTCATTGCAGTCAAGATAAGGTATTTGTGTCATTTTGGCTTATGTTGCCTCCACAGGATCATCTTTACTGCTTAGTTTAATGAAGGTATCCAGAAGCCCATCCCATCCAATGCAAACAATTTCTCTGAACTTCAGTGTAATAAATTTGCCTCCCTGCTTTGGACTTCTGCCCACAGAACCTACACCTGCCACTTGTCCATGACATGTCTATCAGATACATGCCTGAGTGTCCCATTTTGCCAAAGCTCTGTCCTCCTTTAGCTGACCAAAGGCAATTACCACAACTCCCTTATCTGTCCCAGGGAGTTTCTTTACCTGCATAGCTTTGATTAGTAAAATCTCATGTGACAGCTTTAATGAGGCATTTTCTGACAGCTGTACCAGTTCCTTTCTGAAGTCCTGGGCATTAGCTACTTTAAAACATTAAGTATAACTAAATCATTAACTGTACCTAAGGATTGTGAGCTTTGTGCTCAGGCAACATTGTTTCTTATTTCACCTCCACTCCTCACATCCCTAATGACTGCTGAGTCTGAGATGCTTTTCTGTTTCTAGCCAGACAAGTAACACCTAGGCAATGGAGATGAATACCGTGTATCCCTTCCTGCTGATCCTAAAAATCCTCAGAAAGGAGAAAAAGGGAATGTAGTTTTGATGACTCTTACACGTGGTTTGTAACATAACTTTTGCTTTGCTGTGCTTTCCACCTGAAGAGCAAATTTCTTGAATGGCAAAACCTGTAAGCTGCAAGGAGCAAGAATAAAAATAGGGGTGTTCTAGGAAAGTATAACCGACCACAGTGCACTGAAAGACCTCCTGTCATAAATGTACAATCTCAAATTCCAAGTTTTTATCATATGCCACTTGAAATATTTTTTTTTAGGATTAGAATTCAGGGAATTTCTCTAGTGCAGCCACAAGAGTGGACATGTTCCAGCTGTCAGTAAACTCAGATGTACAGTCAGGGATGATCTGGGGTAGCTTGGCAAGTTTTCCATTTTCTGGAGATTTTTTAAAGACCAGGACAAAGGATGCTCTGTAGCCTTTTATTGAATACATGACGTTAATATCTTATCAATCAGGGAACAAACTTGTCTTCTGAAAGTCAAGTATCAACTTGAGTGTGATAGTCAATTTGTAGCAATTCAATGTTGTGAAAATTAGCAAGATGAGTACAGTTTAGACTACTTAGTGTACCTGTAGTTTGGTTAAATGTACTCACATGAGTTTTCCTGTCTGTAGAGTAAAACTTTTTTTTCTAAGCCAAAGAGGAGGGATGAAATCTCTGCTATGAGTGAGATAGGTTAACTGGGCTATACAGGATTCTAAAAGATGCAACTTTCTTTAGGAAAATCTAAAGTTAACATGTGTCTTAAAGGCATACAAGATATCAATGTCAGCATCTTGTTCATTTTCCTTCTTTTCTCATTATATTTCTTAATACTATTTTGAAACAGCTTTCTTAAACACTGTGTGGATTTGCCATTGGTAATACCAAAGCATATTTAAAAATGTTTTCACTACAGCAGTTCTGTGAAGCAAGGAAGTGCCACCTGCCATTTAACACATTTTTCAGGCTGCCCATTTTTTGCCTTCTGCAGTGGTACTAGTAAAGAAATGATGGAAGTACTATATCAAATACTTCAGTTTTGAATAAGAACAAACATGGTTTGAAACTCTTGTTGTTTTTTCTGCCAGTGCAGGAAGAAAAGGTGTTTTATTAGTGTTCTCTTGGGAGGTGGCTAGAGATCTTCCAACCATTTGTGTACATGTTTGTTTCCCTGTTAACATTCCTTTTGCTTATCTTGTGGTTTTTTTATTACCATAAAAATAAGAGGTCATCTTGCTTGGAGGAGTTTATCAAGCCTCTAAGATTCAGCATCCCCTTCCTAACTATCAGTGCTGATTCTAGCTGTCAGGTAGAATCCTGCAGCAAGAGAGGGAAGTTAGGATCAAACATATAATGGTAAAAAGGAGAGAGCTACTTTTCTGTGAAAAGGGAGGAGAAGCCCCAAGTGTTAAATGCATCTTTATGAATAATAAAAGAACAATGTAAAGTATACATTTGTACTTCAGATTCCCTTCTAGCATAGATAAAAAACTGCCTTTTTAATGAGCCTTTAAAAAATTATTGTGACGTTTTTTCTTCTGTTACTAGTGTCAGACTGGGCTATTCTGCTTTTCTGGAGCTTGAATTGTCTAGATGAATAAGGAAAAAAGGAGGGAATGGCCTCCCTGGAATATAATGCTGATCTTTTTTTCCATCACAGCACATAATTAAAGAGATCTGAGAGTCAGTATAAACCTTCCCACTAAATACAGTATTGCTAAGAGCAAATCTTGATTGGTGTTATCCAGTCCCAGCTGTTACTTGGTATTTTCTTAATACCTTTTACAAGAACAAGGAGGACATTTATGCAAAAAGGTTGTGTGTCATTGATTGCAACTGCTGATTTCAGTAATAACCATTACATCTGGTAACAAATATTTACAGTATTGGGCTCCAAAATAGAAACAGGTTTTAATATTGCTGCTATGCATATATTCAAGATATAATAGTGGTTTGTTATGGTGAAGGTGATTTGCTATTGGAAGACTGCCGCTTTTCTTGGCAGTGTTACTGTTTTGATGGATTTATAACACAGGATGCATTTTGTCTTCCACAACCAAGTTTCTTTAGTAAGAAGTCAATGAGTCAGGTAATCCTTTCTGTCTAATTTGATAATGAAGAGGTAAATATTCAGCTTTAATAAAGAGAAGAATGTTTTTATGTATGTACGCACAGCTGTGTTTCCAGGCATGTTGGAAACAGTGGTCCCTACTATTTCATAACTGACAATTATTACCTTATCCTTTACAGTAGATTTTGATGTCCCTCTGGTTCCAAGATCTCTAAAAAGTCAAAATGTGTCTCTCCTCTAGGTACCAGTAGCAGTAGAGGCAAAAGGAGAGGACCCTTCATTTCTAGACTCTCATTTTGTGGGACACTAGTAAACACAAAAATAAGATGGGAGGTTTTAATCCCTTTAAAGAGTAATAGAAGTAATTGCTCTTTTTAAAGATGAAGTTCATTTATTTCGTAGCTTTTCTTTTTGTCTCCCCAATTTCATCTTTTATTCAGCTGTGCTTTCACCTCTTTTGCAAGATTTTTGAGAGCTGTAGAGTAAGTCAGCTAATTAAGTTTAGCTGTAAATGCAAGTTTCCTGAGTCCTAATAAACTACAAAAATGCTGTTTTCAGTGAATGAGTGAGTGATCCTTATGTGCAAATATATATATATATATTATACTGCTGTGCCTTATGTAATTATTATATACTGTTCACAAAGTATTTGGGCATCCACCCAATGGTGGCTGCTGTAAGGTCAGTACAAGTTTTTTGTATTTAAGGGACAGTATGGGCATATTTTGTTTACACAGAATTAGTAAAAGAATTTGTATTGTGTTTTTTTGTTTAAACCACTGTCTTTGAAAAACAGTGCAAGAAGAATAGGTTTGCTTTTCTTTTCATAAAACATCAGGAACACAGTGCATGGCTGCCTCTTCATCCCTTGATGCCTTCAGTAATATACATAACCAATACACATACACACATCACTGTGAATTATGGATACCAATTTACATAGCTTCTACCTGCGACCCTTTATTTGTAAAGCTTTTGCACTTAATTATGGTTCAGCTTTGTTACCTCAATGTCTTATATTCCATGATTTTCCACCTTCATGTGACAACTGGACAAAATGTTTTTAAATTTCAGAACTTTTGTGCCTTTCTTACAGGAGGGTTTATTGTTGGGAGAGTCGAGCGACTCAACTGACAGTAGAAATACTTGTCCTTTTTACAGAATGGAGTACTTGAACCTTTTGCCTTTAATGGGCCTCTTTTCTCCCCAGCTTAGAGAAACAGATGCAAACCTTGGGAAGAGTTCCAGGATTTTGACGGGAATGTTGCGAAGGTAAGGCCAAGGTAGGGACATTACTGCTCTTTCTCTTTTAACTCTCTCCCTCCATGCCTTTACTTTTCATTTCAATTCAACCTCAGCATTTTGCTGACATACCTGACTTGTTTTTTCACAGTCTGCTACATAGAATGTTTTTGAATGAATGCTGGTAGTAAAGCAAGCGTGGTTAGAAAGGAGGCTTCATCACAGCTATAGAAAGTTTTCTGTAGCCTAAGGGATTCCCCCTTGCTCAGTCATTTCTCATCTTTGTGTCTTTGTATTTTGTGGGGGGGGGTTGGTATGAGTGTTCTAAAATTAAGCTTTTTGTTTATGTTTTCCTGTTTTTCTTAATTATTTTGGGTTAGGTATTATGTGAGAGTTAGATATTATGTGAGAAAGTTTGTAAATATTTTGGGACAACCATAAATTTACACAGGGAGAATAGATGCCTAAATAGATATGGCAGACACATTGTCAAACCTTGAGGTTTTAGCATGTTTCTTCTGTGCTTTCAGTGTTAAGAGGTTGTCCCCAGGATCAAAGGAAGGATAAATTTGCAACATCCTAAAAATCTATGTTGGGCTGCTGGGTGAGAGTTACCCCATGATTACTAGTCACCTAAAATTTACATTAGTACCTTCCCAGACAGCTTTTTTGAATTAGTGCCATCTCTAGATATGTGTTCTTCACCCAGTGAAACAGCACCTGAGCTTCTCTGTGTTGTCCATATTTCTGTATATATTCAGCTTCCTGAAGAAGAAAAGCATCCCTCTAACAGGTGATGCTGGGTGCTATGAAAATACAGTTTTAAAGTAGTTTAGAGCATCCTCTGAAGTGTTCGGTATTAAATTACCCTTCTTACGGGCTTTTATGTTGCATATTTGCTTAATGTAATTTGCTTATTAAAAAGAAGAAAAAAAAATAGAAGAGGAAGTTTTAGCAGAGTTATTGATTTGTCACTTGGCTTGGAAAAGATCAAAACCAGAATTTAAGAAGTTGTTCTTTAGTACAAGCTTCATTTCTTTGTAAGTCTCCTCAGAAAAATATCTTTCTTAGCTCCTTGTATACACAGTTGACAAAGGTTAAAATGACTGAACCTCCTGCCTTCATTCTGCAAATTTCTTACAATTCCACCTCCAAACTGTAACATATAAAATTCTCTGATTAGAAGTAATATGTAAATGACACAAGCTAAATTCAAAATCCATGGAGAAAGGAAATGGCAATTGAAAGAGATGGTTCAGTGCCTGTAGACAATCAAAATAAACTATAAAAAAAACGAAAGAAAAGACACAACCAAACCCAAGTCTCCCCAGGAAGGGCTCTGCGACATGAGCTGTAACGAATATTCTGCATATGTCTCCATTTTGTCAAATCTCATTAAAGGGATTTCTTGCTTTATGTCAATTGAGCTGTCCAAAAATCATTCATCATTTTAGTGTAAAAAAAAAAAATCATGCAGTTATTTAAATAATATCATATTAATGTTAAAGTTCAGCTGTCATTTAATAGTATGGCTTAATCAGACATAGCATTTAGGAAAAATAGTTTTTTCGGGCTTTACTTGGCTTTCAGGTTGGCAGATTCAAATAAGGATTTATGGGTTTCTAAACCAATGTATTCTTTCCATGTTTATGCTTGAGGTACCTCAGCCTTTTTTGCAGCACCCAATAGTCAGTTATTTTCAGTAAAAAGTATCTCCTCATCTTGTGTTTGAATACATTTGCAAGTATTTTGGAGAAGCCGAAACAAGAACGTGTGCTTTGTTTTTTGTGTTTGGGAATCACAGTCCTAGTTTATAAGTGTTCCCTAAGCCAAATGAAAAATATGATCTTTCTGAAATATACTTGGGCTCTTCTTTTCAGACAAAAGGATCATGTATTCGGACACCAAGATGGCATATTTCTGTGTGTCAGAAAGGGACTGGATTTCCTTTCTCTTCAACAAAAGTGCTGAGCTGAGTCACCTGTCTGGATGAAAGGCAGGTTAGGACTTAAACTCAGTTCAGGCCAATGTGCCAAAAGCAATGCCTCTGCCTAGATGCAGTTTGCAGTAGAATATTCTCAGGTTTTTATTTAAAACCACATAATAATAGATAGACCTATGGTGAATTTAATTTGTTTATGCCTCTTGGGTAGAAGGGTCGAGCATTATCCCTGCCTCAGGATCATCCCAACACTGTTTAGCCACAGGAATAATCATAAAATACAGATCCCAAGAAGGCAGCACACATTACATAAATACAAGTGTAAGGAAAATAATTAGCACAGATTGGCAGTTGTGTCTTCATTTCTGCAAACAACAGTACATACCACACAATGTTTCAGTTAATTACTGGAACAACTAAAGAAAAATGCTGGAGAAGTATTCTTCATATCATTATTATATGGAGAAGGTAATGTTAAACCAAACATTGCTCAACTTAGTAGCTGCTCCCAGAATATGTACTTGCTGGTATGCTCAAAGTTGTATGCCAAGCTAACACCCTGTGCATCAAATTATTGCCTATTTAGATTTTTACTGTCTGAGAAAGGCAAAGGAGCATCTATTCTGAATCTGGCCAAATATATTAAGTGATTAGATAATTAGAAAGCCAGAGGGCTAAATTACTCCCTTTCAATGACCTAAATTCTCTGGCCATGTATTTGTGCATAAAATGTTCTGGAGGTGGGAAATTAAAGCAGGAATGTGTTTGGTAAGTTGCTGAAGCTCACTGAGGGAGTCAGTGGCATAACAGGGACAGGTGTTCTGATCCCAGCTTGCTGCTCTAGCAACTTAAGGTAGCCAGCCTGACCTATTGGAATTTGTTGTCTTCCAGTATTTTGGGTGTTTGGGTAATGGAATTTTTGTAATAGATATTTTTAAATATTGATGCTTTGAAATGGCCTATACTCTTTTTTTCTTTTTCTTTTTCTTTTTTTTTTCTATAATTAAACCTACTGTGATTACACTATACTTGGATGTTCCCTTTGTGGCATTGTTATTAGAGTACTATCAGCATGCAGATAATGTCAAAACATCATTTCCTTTTACATGAATGTATAGCTCTGGACATCCTGACATGTTTCAGTGACTCCTTTAAAACTGTGAGGCTATGCATAACAGCAGCTCAGTGTAGTTTCAGGTACCGAATTTTCAAATAATAGCTTCTAACATAAGGAAACTTCTGCAGTCATCTGCAATATTGTCATCTCAGACATCTATCCCTTGCAGAAAAGAGCATGCTCTGAAAGATCTTCAGTCTTTTGCCCATATCCTAAGCCAATAGCCTAGAAAAGTCTTTAAGAAAAGAAATTTGAAAGGCTCCAACCCACACATGACCCACTGGGAAGCAAACAAACCTAAAACCAGACAAAAAATTCAGCAGATTGAATCTTTATCCAATTAGCAGACACATTCTACCTACTCCCCTCCACACTGCAGAAAAATATTTAAAGAAATAGCTACTGTGCTCCATAACAACTTTTTCTTCTGTCTGGTTCACCAGGAGTTTTTTATGCCAAAAACTCTTGCAAGAGAGACTTTTAAAACTTGATTTCCGACAGGACAGAGACACTACTTTCAGCTGATGGCCATGAAGCAGTACGTGCCCAGCTCTCAGGTGATAAGTTGTGTGATTTGCCAACAGCTTCATGACCAACGTGACTGCAATCAGAAATGGAAGGCCTTCCCCTCCATGTTAGTTGCAGTCAAGCTTCTTCACTCTTCTTTCCAGGAAAATTCCAGTAGTCCTCTTTCTAGCATCACTCCTAGTCAAACTTCCTTGTACTTCTGAATTCCAGGATAGTCCAGACCTTATAGTTATTATTCAACATTTCATAGAATGGTAGGACAATTTAGGGTGAAATGGACCTCCAGAGGTCATCTGATCCAACCTCTTGCCCTAAGTAAGTCCAGGTCATCTCGTAGGACAAGACAGTTTTTATTGTGCTCCTTGCTCAAGGCCAATTGCAGAGCAAACCCTGTCCTTAACACTTTTGTTGATGAATGGAAACCAAAAAAGACACATAGGGTATTTTAGTGCTTGTTACTGTCACTGTAAGAACTTTTTTTTTTTAAATTTCCTGACTTTTAAGCATTTAATATAGTTGATTCTTATAATATTTTACATGTTTATGTTTTAATATGCACCTAATCTTTACTTATTATGAATTCTTAAATCTTTTCAGAAGGAAACTGTTAAACTTTGTGGTGCTGTTAAACACAAGATAATCTTTGGAGAAGGATCATACTTGTAATTCCAGCTTAAACCTGGTCATTAATTAGTACCTGATCATTCCTCTCTTTGTCTCTGACTTTAAAAAGAAATGTTTCTTTGTTGAAGTGATGTACAAAACATCTGGAAAACATACATGTAGTGTCAGCAAAATTCCCAAAGGTAAACATTCTTCATCATTAGGAGTCCAAGGAAAAAAAACAGGAGATGTACCTCTAGGTCTCAACAGCAAGAATTTTAAAATAGGATGGGACTCTGTGGGTTCCCTGTTCTCAGTTTAGGTGTGATGTAATCTAATGTCTGTAAGGTGTATTTCTTTTTTTTTTAGTAATCAATTCAGAGCTGTTTTATAAACCTTGCTCATCTTGCTTGGACAGTGTTCTGTGTGTTGTTTCCAAAATGCTTTTGAAAAATCTTACTTTTCTTTCATTCAGTGTTAGAAATACTCTTCAGTTCATGCATCATAGAAGGTGCAGAAATCTTTTGAGCTGCTGTATAACCACCATAGCTACAGCAGCAAGCGTACATGGAAAATTCCAAGCTATATACTGAAGGCACTGAATGCCTCACGGAATGGGACCAATGTCAACCTTGCAAGCATATAGCTATGATTAGTTTAATGCCACCTAACCCTTTGCAAACCTTCTGCTCCAACAACCTAAATTATATGAAGTTAAGTTTACTTGAAACCTGGAAAAGAAAAGGACCATCATGATTGATCTTTACTTTCTAATAACTTAAGTGAATAGGATAAAATAAGTCAGTGTTCTATTCTCCTTGCACCTAGACAATCTTAGAAGGATGTGTCCTTCATTTATTGAGATAGAAGCATTTATATTGTAGAATTGTTTAATTTTTCAGGTTGTTGGAAGGCTTTATCCATGTTTTAAGCTGCCTACAGTACATCCATTCTGAGGACTGCTCTCAGCAGTCTTCAGACCATATTTCTAATTCTCTTTTTTTTTGCTCCTTTTAAAAATGTACAATGGCCTTTGTTCTCTCCTCTCCATTCTCTCTTTTCTATCACCTGGAATTACTGTCTCGTTTGCCCCCATTCTCTCTACTTGTGTCCAGCTGAACAGCTGGAAAGAGTATTATCTAAAGCACAGTTGTGTTTCTGCAGGAAAGCAGGATCTCAATGGATAATTATCCAAGCTAGTCCTAGACTGCATGTACCAAGAATGTAAAGCATCATAATAGGTTAAATATCATGTAGCCCTTTGTGCTTGTTCTCTGTATTGAGATATGTTGACTACCATTAAGCAGCTAGAGCCTCAAAAGGTTCACAGTGTCATGAGTGAAACAAAAGGCATTTCATAGTCAGTGTTGTCATGTCTGAAGCACAATAGATGTCCCATGACATGCTTTCATGAGAAGGCATGTCTTGTATCAGTATAATCAGTGCAGTGCTTTCTTGCAGTAGTTACAAGGAGTTTCCAGTTGGATGAGTTCTTGCTGACATGATATTCAGGAATAGTGAAGGTAGGAAAATATTTTGCATCTGGCTAAATTGTTTATGTGAAGCAGGGTGAAGTAGGGAACCCGTTAGCAAAAGCTGACGTTCATAATTGCTGAAATAATTGGAGACAACTCTTCAGGAATCAGTGAAGTCAAACTCCTTAAGGCCAGTAGTAAATTAAGGATCATGTTGTTCTTGACATCACTCACACTGTAACTGTCACAGGAACAATAGATGCCAAATTTTACACATTCCATTTACTACAGGGTACTTAAACCATAAATTCCTAAGTGTAACATTTTCTGATCGCAGATCTGCACAATACCTTGCTACATGGGCTATTTCATTTTAATTCATAAATTTAACATGAAAAAAAAAATAGAATCAGCTTGGAAGTTCATTCTCATGAGGTTGCATATCTGGACTAAAACTAGACTGTATACTAAGCTGACTAAAAGTAACATTTGAAACTCAAGATCAAGAAAATACAGACATTTAACTTTTCTTGTGGCACTTCTAAACATTTTAAGACAAAAGCAGTCATGTTGTCAAACATCAGAACTTTATTTTTCCCACCTTTATCCACAGACACAACAGCATTTTGGACAGATCTAGTATTTGGAAACAAATGGTGGTAATGGGAATTGTTTTGCCTGATCTTCTGTCAGGTCTGTGCAGAAGCTTAGTAAATCTTTATCAGGTAAAGAAGCTCTTTTGTGCATTCTGAGTATGATTTCCAGTAGCACCTGGCACTTCTGCTACACTTGATTGAAATTGTCGGCTTTTAATAAAAGCAAAATTAATTCAGCTTTCCATCATTATTCTGATCACACACCAAGGGCTTTATCCTTAAGAAAACAATGAAGTCATCAAACTGATTTCAAACTGCTGTGATAACAGCAACTTGTCCTTATTAGCTAATCTTTTAGATTAGATCATTTTCAATCTGGCTCATAGCAGCAGGTTACAGTTTTGCCTGTGCTCAACAGACATAAGAGATTAAGTGACCAACTGGGGAAAAGGAGAACTTGGGATTTGCTGAACACAATTTTTGTTCAAGTCAGTTACTCAAGTTCTACCACAAAATCCAAGACCTGAACTTGCAAGTCATGCTCATGTGAGTAGTTTGCTCATCCGTAGCCCTAATGTTGAATGAGGACATCTTTTGGGTTGAGCCAAGTTTGTTTGGGGAGGGAGTGTGTTTTTGTTGTTGTAGTTTTACAATGATTGTCATAAATTGACTGTGAGAAATCAACAGCTAGGGAAAACCAGGGTAATTTAAGACTTTGTTGCAGATAAATTAGTGCTGCTGTGGGACAAGGCCATAACTGAGGGAGAATTTATATCCTTGGGTAGCACACAATTATGTTGTATTGTACCTTTAAAACTCTGCAGTAGAAATGTTCGCACATAGCAAAACTGCTGAGCATCTGAAGAAAGACAAAGTCATGAGCAAGAAAGTGTGGTCTTACCATGAGAGACTGTTTAGTCTACTTGGTGATAGGGAGGATGAAAATATGCTAACTTAGGCTGGTTCTTTAAGTAATATGGCAGACATGAACCTAATCAAGAAGGCAGAGAAAAGCCTGTGGAAACAGCAAAATGGGAAAGATAGAGAACAATTTTACCATAAACAGTGAGATTTATGTTCTCTACAGTAGATGTGTAGTTCTAAAGTAATCACTTGAAAATCATTAAGTTGTTTCAGAAATGTCTAGAATAATATAAACAAGCAACCTGCTTGTTTCAGACAAAGTCATAAATTTTCAGTGTTAATGCACCTTCAGTCTTAGAATCCAGATTCTAACTCAGATTTTTTAATAATATTTTTTAATCCATTAATTTGTTTTTTTGAAGACTTGAAAACTTAGCAAATATGAATAGTCAGGAACTACAGCTTATTAGACTAGTAAGTGCTATCAGTACTCTCCAGTTTAAAAACATAGCAGAAGAATTTTTCTCTGACCTATATGCCTTCTGCAAATATGAACATTTTTCCATGAATGTTAACATGGCTTAGCTTGCGGGATCTCACTATGTAGCATTTATTACCTAAGAAATTTTGTTTAGCTTGGACTTTGCTATATTAACTAAGCTGTAACCCAGAAGGATTTTTGTAACATTTGCAAGTTAGAGCAAAGGTTTCATCTTGTCTTATTTAGTAGATCTGCTGATAGTTTAAGATTACAACACTAACAGATAATTTTTATTTGAGAAGAAAAATTACATCTTAAAATTAGTTTTGCACTACCTCCCTGCCTTCCTCCTGATAAAAATGCTTGTGCAAGCAAAAAAAAAAAAAAGCTGTATGATTCTCTGGCATGCTTATTGTGGCCACAAATAATGCATTTAAATAGGAATTTGTTTTAGAAACATGGTTCTAAGTGTGCCTGGTCTTGCCTAGATGTTGGAAGCATCTGGTCTCCTTTATCCATGCCGAGAAACTTCTTGCTGCTTTCTGTCACCCCTGTATTTTTTCAAACGCAGTTTTTGGTGTGAATGGCACGCACGTGTTGATTGTGAAGGTAGCATTCTTTCAGTACAGCCTTGAGCTAATTACTCTTAGTGGCAGTGGGGCTTTGTACCTCATTTGTGAGCAGCTATTTATACTACTACACCAGTACAAAGCAATGTTTCATATTACCAGTTTACCAGACTATTACACCATTGTGTTTTAATCCACTGTAGGTGGATGGAGAATATGAGCCATCTGTTTTATTTAATGATATAATCAGTAAACAATATATGCACTTTACACATTCGGTCATTAAAGATGCCCATATTGTTGGACCCTGCATTTACATTGTAAATTGGTGTATTCACACATCAGCTCATTCTGGTTTAAAAGGCTTGCTGTGTTCATAAGATGGTACAAAGCAAGCTCAGTAACTGCTCAAACCCAGCGCAGGTGGTCAAGCTAGTTGCCACACAGATCAAAAGTCAAACAACTGTGAATCTTCCTTTGAAATTGCATTTAGAGAGACAAGGCTGGTCTTATCTTCACAAACAAGAAAGAGTTATAGATATACATCATGAAGTCATGAGAACAAAAGGGGGTTTCATAATCACTCTGCATAGAAAATCCAGTACTGCAGACTTTTGTGAAAACATCTTTGGAATATAAAGGCCATCTTATTTTCCTGGACAAAATTTAGAGGAGTCAGTCTGAATTATTAAATATGAGAAGGTTCAGTGATTTCCAGACTTTGGAGACAAGAATTGCTTTCTCTCACAGTCAATTTTATTTTATATTATTTTTAGCAATTTCAGAATAAACCAGCAACAACGATACCAATTCTTATTCAAGCGGTGCATTTGTGCTAGAGACAAAGGAAATTGCTTGATATTTCAATTTCACCAAAGTATCCTCGGTAAGCAGAAAAAAAATAGTCACCAAAATGCATTAAAAATTCACTTATAAGTAAAATGTTGTTTGTTAGCACATTTTTAAGGAGGTGGAAGATCATACGACCCTATATTAAAACAGTAATGTTCATCTTATTGTATTACTTCACAGCCTGTACTTAAAATGCCTGGAATTTAAGGTATTTCTTGGAGGGCTCGGTCTCATTTCTCATGGTGTTTTATGAAGAAATATAGTTGGGTTATCACCAGGTGAAGGCCTGACTGACATTGCCAATAGACAGCAAAGGGGAAGGACTTGTGGAAGTGTATGGCTGAGAGGGAGTTTGCAGGTCAGCAAGGCTGGAAGAGTGGTCTTGAGCCCAGCAGCTCTGCAGCTTTGGGTGTGCTAATAAAGGTGGAGCTCTGGGAATGCCAGTTCTTTGGCTCAGTTTGAGATCATCTTTTAAAACAGCAGAGTATCTGTCAGGGTGAGATTTTAGTTGTTTTTTGTTGTATGCACTTGTATAAAAAACAAGCAGGAAAATATTTATAGATTTTCATGTTGGTTTCTGTTCTTCCATAATGACGCTATACTCAGAGACAATTAATATATGCTCAGTAACAAAGTCTGTACTCAAAAGATGTGGGTTCACATTCCATTTAGTGTTACAAATGTGAGGACTTAGCTTTCAAAGGCAAGCTAATGATATTATTCTTTATTTTAATCTGGGGCGGGATGAAATGAGTTTTTTTTGTGCTAGGGCATTTTCATGCATTCATGCATTTTAGAGATAAAGTGTATTCAAGTGTATGAGTGAAGAGAACATCTCATTCTATGAACCATTATATATGTTTTCAAAATATACAGTATTTTCATGCTTTAAAAGTTTTTAATAAAAAAAATAAGAATCAGCTGTAAGTGCCCCTTTTATAGTCTTTTCATATCTGTATTTCATGTAATTTGAGTATTAAGCATTGACATGTTTCCATATGCTTCATGCTGCATTGCCTTCTGATTTTGAGATATTGTGTAACTAACTTGTTCATAATCTTATAAAGGTGTTGAGATTTTTTTCCCTGTACCAATTCAGGAACAACAATCAGAAACTTGACTACTAATCCTAGCTAGTTGGAATCCTAGCTTTGTCCTGGATATATCTTGGGTAACCATGGACACATCTGTTTCTGTGCATCTCTAAAATGAGAATAATGTTCCATATCTCAGAAAAGCATTCCAAGAGCAAATGCCCTTAATTAATGTGTGCATGGTCCTCACATGACAACCTGATGAGAGTTTGTGAATGATGGAGTAACTGGTAGCAGTGCCTGTCCTGATTGGGAGTCATGGCTTAAATGGATTTTAAAAGGGTGAAAGAGAAGTATGGGAAGAATTCATACTCAAGGGGTGTGGAGTGTCTGATTTCCCAGAACAATCCTTTACCAAGTATGTACCTGATCCTCCTTAACTAGTAAATGTAGATATCAGAAAGAGGAGGTATCAATTCTTTGTTGTCTTCTTCAGATAATATAATTTTGAGGGCTACAGGTGACAGGCTCATCTTTCCTTGGGTGACAGGTTTGGTGTGTTGCAGACAGAAAAGAGTATTGGGGTTGGTTCAACAAATAGAATTGATGCATCCCTGGAGACATGGAGATTAAGTGTATATAGAAGAGCAGTAATGTTCAACTTGATGTGCTGGCTCAGACAACTGAGCATGGCTCCTTACTGCTCCTGTCAGAAATGCTGTTCTTATAGCTTGCTGTGGACTGAGATATATTATTGCTGGCTACTGTCAACCTGCAAACAATCAGTACTTTACAAACGTTTGTTAAGTACTTTAGGGTTCCTCAAAGAGGAAGCATATCGCTACAAATGTAATGTTTTATGACTTAGGATCACAGCACTGCTCCTACACTTGTTCAAAGAAAGTGTGGAGGAGAGATATGTAGATTCAGTGGTAAATGTAGTCACTTCCACTGGCCAAAATTATCTTTAGCACCATCACCTCTTCTCTTTGGGGAAATAAAAAGAAACAGTTTGTTACAGAGTGTGGATAGGTAAAGCCATGAAGATAATCAAGAAGGCATAAAAAATCTGTGGTAACTTCATGACCAAAACTATACTATTGAGCCTTTGAAATTCTAATATTTTGCTGTGCAACTTCTGATCAAGGAGAAAATAAAAATGTGGATTTCAATTGCATTTTGTTGAAACATCCAGTGACATGATGTTGCTTTTAGCTGTGAAGTTAGTTAAACAGTTTGTGTAGCAGACACATGTTGAAAGCTATGGTAAAATTAAGTTTAAATGTGATAGCTGGTGTTGATGCCTCTTCATGAAGTGTATTCTTTGTAGAACTCCTCTTGTGCTGGTGCACTTGGCTGGTCATCATTTCAATGGTCATCTTTGAATTATTGATAAATTATTCAAGCTCTAGCAGCAAGCAGTGGGAGAATTAAGCTCCCACATGCCAGTTCCATCAAATTATATCAAATTAGGTGAACCATTTGTAATTCTTGAAACAGGAATTCCTCACAAGTAGTTGTTACTTAATAAATTGCCAGTGTCTTCTTTGGAGTAAGATGGAGTATTTGGAATTATATGAAACACTTGTAAGATGCTAAGCCTATTGTAGAATTTTTTTATAATAAACTCCATAAACCATATTAGCAGTGTTGCAGATACTTTGCAGACAACTAAGGAAATAGGGATTTGTCGCAGAGATGCACACTGTAAATAGACAACACATAGGTGGAGTAGAGAATGTTGACTGAACTCAAAGAAAAGGGAGTGCTTCAAAGCTGTTGTGCTCTGTTTTGGTCAGTGATTTTTGTATGCTTATAGTTCTGTTGATTGAAATCAGTGGAAGTGTTTGTGCCCAAATCCTTGTTCTCTGAATCTGAGAGGAGGAGCAGGTGCACAAGATATCAAAGAAAAACTCTTCTTTACAGATGTAGAGACTAGCTTACCGTGGAGTTTCTGTTTTGTCTTCTTGCTCCACTGACCTAGTTAAACACAGGTTTCATAGGAAATTATTATTGTGGCTGACCTGCATAATGGAGAGACTAGTTGGGAGGACTATTAAACCTCTGCTCTAAACTGTTGAGTTCTGAGACTGACTTTAGTTTGAGACCCACTGTACCCTGCTTTCTTTGTTCCAAACCTTGAGAGTATGTAATCATCATTTAAAGGAATTAACTCCTTTGTGAGGAGGAAGTTAAGAAGTGGCCTCAGAGAATGCCCCCTGACATAGAAAGCCACCATCCCTGGTCTGATGGCTTCCATGTTAATGCATCTTTCAAGGGGAACTCTGTCCTGTGTTGTTACTTATTTGGCTCTTCTTTTATTTCAGTCTAGATTGACATTAGTGTGTTGATTTTTATATTTTTTTTCTAAAGTCATCTGGGGAATAGTAGTTTATTGCATATTGTTGTGTTTGTCTAAAGACAATTGCACAAGCTTGAAACCTAATCCTTGTAATCTTTCCTAGTAGGGAGAGCTTGAGATAAATATTGCTGTATGCTTGGTGGGAGTGGGTCTCTACTTTTTGATCATCCATGTCTAAATGTTGAGTAATACTTAAGGGAAAATGTTCTCAAAACATTCCTTAGATGATTATTAGATTATATTTTATGTTTGATAAAAACTGGAAAATTGTGTAAATATTTGCTTAACATCCCACCCTTACAGCAATTTATTTCCTTGCTGGCCTTCATCCCTCTTGCTCAGTGAAATGAGATCAGTCATTTTCTGTTTATATTCAGTTTCACTTTGGAGTTTTCATGTACGTATAGTGTGATTCCCCACTGCAGGGTAATAGTTAAAAAATAAGGGGGGAATGAAAAGGAAGAAGGGGAAAAATATTTTAATACTTTCTAGTGTTGTCCCACATTTTAAAATTAAACAAGTGCTATGATTATACTACTTGCATGGGATGTGCTAATAACTGGTATTAGAAGGAATTTAATAAATAATCCAGTCCTGCTTTTCTATAATTTTTTGGTCACAGTAAGACCAGTTGATACATATTATATTCTTGTGACTACCATTCAAATCAGCCTTTGGCAAAAGCCAACACATCCGAGATATCTCGTTCTTACGAGAGGAAATCAGTTTTGCGTCTTGGATACTCCATGGTGGTAGAGTTTTATAGAAAGTGCTGACTTTTACATAGACAACGTAAGTCAGCTCTTTGGCTGTTTTCTGTTATCTAAATTTTTCATTTTGGATTAATACAGAATACGGGTCTCCATACCATGGACATCAGAACAAATGCTGGGTCACCACTAGAGCTTGACTAGATGGGAGGAGGAGCTTAGGGTAACATTGTGCTGTGGAAAAAGAACCATCAGAGTCTGTATATTAATTTAAAAGATTGAGGACACTTCTTCACCAACCGACGCTTAAGCATTTCTGTCATACATTTTTAAAATGGCTGCTTCAGATGCAAGAAATCCTGAGGTTTCTCTCGAGTCCTCTTTCTCTCCCACCATGTTTTTGCAATTAAATACTGGATGAAGATTCTTTTTTTCCTTTCCTTTTGTTTAGTTTTGGGTTTGTTTTTTTTTTTTTGTTTCAAATGTGTTACTTTTTCCTTAATGTGTAGCAGCTGATTTTTCCTCTGTTGGCTCACTTGGGCATAGAGACAAACCTCCTTTTGAGAAACAAAGTTCCAACATTGTTGTTGATTATTTTAATGGGAAACCATCTGTGTGGTATGGCAGTCTCTCCATCTTCTTCCTGAAGGGAATAAAAAGAAAAAAAAGAAGCAAGTATTTTATCCAGAGGTAAAAACCCTTCTCTCCTTAACATGGATGGATTCACAAAGTAGAAATAAACATGATTTTCAAGAGCAGCCAACCTGTGACAGACAATCCCTTGGGAACACAACTGGCCTTCTTCAAAGTGTGATCTTCTCTTGGTGCTTCCCACAGTGTTGCAGTTGAGATCTGCTGCTCCTCTGGGAGACAAAGGACCAATTTGCTTTCCAAGAGTTCTTTGCCCTATCTTTTTTTCTGCCTTTTCCCATCTTACCTTCCCAACGTTGGAGTCGCGTTTCTTGTGGGAGTCTTGTACTTCCTGTCCATCCCTTTTTGTGGTTTTCATAGCCTGTCAATCCTAGATGGTTTTGATGTATTTTGACAAACACCTTCACTTAGATTCACAGTGTAGTTGTCCAGAAAAAAATAAAAGGTCGCCTTTCTTTTCTTCCTCCCTCTTTATGAACTAGAGACATAATGTGTAAAAGCTTCGTGTAAGCTCACAATAGCACTTTGTCCTCTTTTACATCACTTGCCAAATAACTACTGTTGTGGCAACAGCTGTAACCAAGCATGGTCTCAGCTAGTTTTGCTGTAACATGACTGGGTGCCAATAATTTTAATATAATGTGAAACACACTCCCAGGCAGTGCAATGAGGCATCTGATTATTAAATTCCTTGAAATGTCATCTGGATTTTTTTTTTGTTTTGCATCAATTCAGGTCTTAGAACTGGACAGTGTTGTGATTAAAAGAAAAAGAACAGAAAATTCTCTCATTATAGTAAACATTTCCAAGAAAACTCACCCTGAAGCAGTCAGCTCTGCTCTGCTTACATAGACAGCAACAGCAAAGGCTCTGTGAAGGCTATAGGGGTGGAGGTTATAATTGTGGCTACCAGTTGTTTGCTGCTCTTTACTGTAGCACTTTCTCCAGTGACAATAAGTGCTATTTTTTTTTTAGGCTTCTCATTCTGAACTACTTACAAAAACTAAAAGGTAGGAACCTGATGAAGCATTTGTTTTGAATACATTGCTTACTTTGTGCTCCAAAACATGGTATACAGCATTATGATTGAATACAGTTAACGACTGAAGCATTAGCATTTAATTGTGTAAACCAAGTAGAAAGCTCAGTATTACTGCTTTTTGGGATGAGTCCATTAATACAGCCAGCATTAGTAAGAAGTATATTGAAGAAGTTGAACAAGGTCATAAATGTTATGCCTGCAAAGAGCACCTAATGCTTTTTTCAAAGCCTTTAAGAAGTAGTTGGGGAAAAAAACAAAACAAAACAACCACAAACAAAACTTTGTGAGGTGAATAGATAAAAGGCTTTCTTGGTTTAGTTATGTCAGTTTGGCTTTTTCCTGTAATTGCTGGGGTTGTTTTGTTCCTAAAGAGGGAACGGATGCCACGTTGAAGAAGTAATTTCTGAGCACTGTTTCAAGATATTGTGAAAGTTCTCAACTTTTCTGTAGTAAGAAGAATAGCACTTCTCTAATGATGTCTCTTTATTGCATATTGTTCTTCTGTATGCACTCAAGTGCAGCTGGCAGCTAGTACTTGAGGGAAGCTCAAGGCTGAAGGAACAGTGCAGGGGAACCTGAGTAGCCCCGAGTACCTGCAGGCTGTGTGCTCCAACTCCTTTGGGTGCTGTCAAGCAGTCCTTACCTCACGTCACTGTGGATGAAATCGAAAGAGATCATTTGCGTTTGATCCCAAGTGCATTTGAATTTGAATCCAAACAGGAAAAAGCTCCTGGCAGCATGAGGCTGGATTGGAGGTGTTGATACTCCAAACACGTCCGGATGTCACAATCCTTGCGTCAGATGGGCTGGCTGTGGGCCTTACTTTCCTTTGGAAATCTTAGGAGTTACTCGCACAAAGAAAGGTCCAGGTTTTTCCAACCTGTAAAGAGTCATAGCAGAGCTCTCTAGTTGTAAAATATCACTATGTGCTCAGAAGTGAAGAAGTTTTTACTAGGGAGGAGCTCAAACCAAAACCCTAAATGTGGATATTTCTAAACCTTGGAATCTATCTGCATCTGAGTTCTGCAGGTTACGTGTGCCAGTAGTGCTTTAAATGTCTGTATGACATGGAAATTTCCCTAAAACTCACAGTGTTTCACATCCAGGTGCAGTTACAACTCATTTCTGCAGGCTCTGCTAGACAGTTTCCAAGGAAAAATTTTGTTTAATTTATTATCAAGCCAAAACCACTGTCTCTCTTCAAGTCTCTACTTAGTATTTGAACGTATGCAGCACAGGCAGAACTAACATGGTGTTTCCCAAATTTACTTTTTTGACCCTTAGCTTGGGAAAAATACCAACCTGAAGAAGGAGAAACAAGTTCTGTCTCTGGATCCACACAAGTTTTAGCTTCTTTAGTGATGCTGCAGTCATGGCATTTTAAAAGGATACATTTCTTTTCAGTCCAAAAGCAAGTTGATTCTTCACGTATAGTTGACACTACTTTTTAGGCTGACGAGGGTAAATTTTAGGACAAACCACAGGAAATGGCTTGGAGAGGTGGGATATTAAGAAAATTTTGTAGTGCTGCTTTAGAAGTAAAATGAAACACTTTGGGCTCCGTTTTCCCATATGATGTTTAGAGCCTTTGTTTTGATAATTATTTTATTTTTTTTGCAAAAAAATATTGCAACTATTGAAAACAAATGTGCTTCAAAACATATAGGGTTTTTTGCAATCTCAGACCAGGAGAAGTCACATGAAAATCCCCTCCTTATGGAGGGCACCCTGAGGTTCTGTGAAAAAGCATTTATTTCCTCCTTCCTCTGTCCCCTCACCCCCTGGTTTTGGACTAATTGTGTCCCCTTGAAAGTACTACATTTTTGTGTGAGCTTTGAGAATGAAAATTGTTCCACTTTTTGTTTATGGAAGAATCTGCTTCAACTGGGAAGTCAGACTCAGCAATAGGAACCGAAATAGCACTTCTAAAGCTGATGGACTGTATTCACTTTGGTATGTAGAGAATGGCAACAGCAGTCATTAGTATTGAGAGAATTCTGTTCTTTCTCTCTCTAGCAGTGTTGCAAGATGAGCAAGGGCTGACCTGAACTTTTGTTTGTTTGTTCTGCTCTGGGGCTAAGGATTCACGCTTACCGCCCCCTAAGAATGTTTTATTCTGTTTTTGTAAGGGGAGGCATTCAACTTTTGTGAACGCTAAAGAAAAACCCTTGCCTGATATAAGAAATAGCTGAACAAGACCTAAGCTGATAGATTTCTCCAACCACCCCAAGCTTTCTACCTGTGAAGAAATAGTCTTCTTAGTGAGAGGAGTGATTTCGGAAAGCAGTGATTGAACAAATAACTGCTTTAAGGCCAATGCTAGAAATGCTTGCCAGTATAGTAATGTCAGTTGGAGGTGTGATTTTTGGCTGCCTGTGTGTATTGGCAAAAGCCCTAGTGTAGAAATGGTTGTATGGAGTGGGGGGGAGGGGGGCAGGGGGGAGGGGGAAATATAAAAATACACCTTTGGCCCAGTATGTTCTATTTTGCTTGGGGAAGTTGTAAGTTCTAACAACAAAAGCACTTCTTTTCTGCTGGTAAGTTGCAGCTCCAGTAGAAGCTCGTGCCAAACTAGTTAGACTGTTGTAGTGGCAAAGCTTTTTCATAGACTAGACTTCTGAGTCTAGTGTCCTAACATTAGCAACTGTGCCCCTGTTAATGTTAACAGCAGGAACATCTGAAGGTGATTTGAGCACCTTAGACTTTGTAGCATTGTAATGGTCTTGAATTTACAGATCTGCATTTCATTTACTCCCCATACTTAGCAGGATTGCAAACAAAATTACACTGGATTCCATCTTTTCATGCAAGACATTTCTTTACAATTTGTTTAAATTGCTTTTCCCCAGCTGCTTCTCAAGGAAAAGGGCCTGTGTGCTTTTCAACCATCTAAAAGCTGAAGAATGAGATTGTCTTTGGATTTATTTTCTGATTCATTATACAGCTGTTTATAATGACACGTCATTCTTCTAAGATAGTCTTCATACCTCGGTTTTGTGGATGTCTGTAGCAGTTTTTTTCTTTAGTACCTTGAATATACAGGGATTCTGGAGGAGGTGTTGTCATTACCTTGTGGAACTGCGTAGTCATACATATGATGCCACAGGCCTTCTCTGTGAGCTTGCTTTCTATTTTTCTCATGCTTTAGGTGAGAAAGAAGTCATTTTTCTAGTACCGAAGCACACTGCATCAGCCATCTTCAATACATGAAATCAGAAGGGATAAATACTCATTCCAGGTCCCAGTTTCATGTCACAAGAACGTTTCAGCTATTGTGTAATCTCTCCAGAGTGCCCTCACACGAGGAGAGCAAAACCAATACTGTTCTCAATACTGGTAGGGAGGTGACGCTTGGAGATGTTGTGTAGTTGGCCCTCAGTGATCAGTACTCTGCTTATCTCCCACTAGAATTTCATGCCAGCTGACTTTTATAAGAGAATACCAACATTGGAACCTGGATCACTAGACATTTAGTTCAGCCTACTATTGTTTTGTTACAACATAGTACAAGATGTTATGATTGGGGTTTTTTTCGTATTTTTGCTTTAAATTATCTCTGACTTCATTGGCCATAAAATTGAGCCAATGCTGAATGCTTTTGAAAATGTCACCCTTCATTTGGGTTTTTTGTTTTTTATGTCCAATGTAGGGCTCAGTTATATGTACTGGCATAACATCTTCCTGGAGCAGAACAATGATTTATTGTGCTAATTACTGACATCGCAAAACCAGACAGTAATCTTGATCTTGGGGGCGGGGGGAAAAAAACACCCTTAACACTAGGTTAAGACCTGCTAAAAAATATGTTTTTTGTGAGTCTGGTAGGATAAGAAAGCTAAGTATGTTGGGTTTTAAAGTGTTTAGTGTTTCCCTTTCAGAAGTTTATACTCTTCATAGTTGTGTTTTGTTTAAAAGGGGACGTGGGGTGGGGGGGAAGGAAATGCTGGGGAAGGTTGGTATTTAATAAATGGTGCACATGCCTGAAGCTGTGTTTTCAGTATTCCTGAAAATTCCTGGTCTTTCAGTCTCCCAGCTTATCTTTTTCTAGGCTCATGAAGCATGAAACAAGTTAAAATCAGGAGGTTTTTAGAATATTTGTACTTTTTGGCATTTTTTCTTTGTTGCTCTGTGACTTGGACAACAAACATTGTGAACTGAGTGGCCTCAGTTTGTTAATCTCTCCCTTGGGTGCATCCTTTCTTAGTTCAGCAAAAACACAAAAAAAATTTACTGCATGTGGTCAGTACTCAGTTTTCTTGGGCTCATGTGTTTTGTTGAAACCAGAATATTTTCTCTCCAAGACAAGCCCAACCCCTTATTCTTAGTAAGAATTCTCAGATTTCATTCTAGATTTTAGCTGTTAACCCCTTTGCCATTTCAGCTTCAAGATAAATTGAATAAAATCACAGTATATTTATCTGAAGGGAAATGCACATGTTTAATATTTTGCCAGTTCAAATAACTGACCTGTGTTTGTTCAAATATAAGAACACCACAAAGAAACCGCAACAAACTAAAAACCCCAAGCAAGCAGCAAAGAACCTAGCCAAACCCAAAAATGAGAAATTTCCTTTCTCAAAGGTGCAACTTTTAAGAAACTTCTGGCCATGCACTATAAAAAGGAGGTTAAAATGGAAACACTCTTATGTCTGAATCTGCAGTGTCTGCTACCCAGTGCCTTAAGTACTTTGGCTAAAGGCAAAAATGTAAAAGACTGACTAAATTCTGGCATTTGAAGCTTCATTTGCTGTATGAGCAGGTTACTAACAACTTTGCCTGCAAATGACAGGGCAAAATCAAGTCTCAGCTGGGGATACAACAGAGTTCCTCCAGTCCTCTTGCTAGGATGCAAACTCTTTCAGGGCAGCTAAACCTCAATTCTAGAAATCTAAAAGATTTAAATGAAAATAAAACTTCTTACAAATATTTACTCTTGGGTCACCTACCAGATGAAATTGTAGTGTGGCAGAGATTTGCCCTAACATGTGCCCCTTGCAAGGGGAGCAACAAGAAAGAGCTGGGCAAAACAGTGATTTCTGGAGGAATGTTTAATTGAAAGCTTTTCCCTTTAAAATATCATCTTTCCAGAAATGCAGATGTGCATGATAATCCTATAGGGATATTGGTATTTGGCCTCTAGGATTTTAAGAGTCCTGTTCCCAAGGTTAAGATATACAGAGAGCCAAATTTTATTTGAAACTATTATACAAGACAGATATGGAAGCTCATGGAGTATTACATTGCAAATCACATGTTAAAGAGAGACACATGGCTCTTGAGCTATAAAATGAGTAAAGAAAGGAGTTATATTTAAAAGATATCTTTAACCACTTGTTTTACTTATTAATCTGCAGATCACAAAGCATTATTTGCAGCAAAAGAAAATGCCTTATAGGGTTGTTTCTGAAAAGCAAACAAATACTTAAGTCATTTTCACTGCTAGCATAACTGTGTAGCAATAGCAAAGCAAATACTGATGGTGAGCAATGTTTCTGAGAGTGAATGTGTTGAACAGCTGCCACATTCCACCCTTGAGACTTCTTCATATCTATGTTGGATGAAGTGATTCCTGTAGCAGATTTGTAATACACTTAGTGTTGCAGGGGGTTTAAAGGGAAGAGCTGAATATATGATATGGAGCCTTGATGCAGATTTCATCAAATCAAGGGGGACTTCTGCTATTGGCATGACAGGGCTGTTGCCTATAAACAGAGGCCAACGTCTGAATGTGCCCTATGGCAAAACTCTGACCCAGTGACACCTTCACAATAAGGTGCTATTCTCTTCCACTCCAACTCTCCTGTACACCCCCATTTGACAAGTGCTCCCTGGGCAATGCTGTGGCCTCTCTCTCTCATGTCCCTGTGGCAAAGTGTTCTCCTTGCCTCCGTCTTCTGTAATGACAGGAGGTGTCCTCAGATATTCATAGTCATTCTGAGACCGTAGTTATTTCTTACCGGATTTATGAAGAAAAGAGCATTGCAGCTTTGAAAGAAGCACTCAGAAGTTTATCAGAAGAATGACATTTGTCAGATATTTCTAACTGTCTCACTCCTGAGAGTATTATTCTGTTCTCATGGTCTGGATATTTTATGATGTAAGCTGCATTAGCTGCAGTTGCAAGCAAGCAGCTGAACTTGGTACATGCTTGTTTCCAAAAGCATATTTGAGGGTATCATACTTTACAGAATATAGTTAAACCTGCTGCAGTTATAAGTAATGCAATAAGATATAATTAAGGTTTTTTATTATCATGAGTAGTTGATTTAAAAGACTACCGGTTACTTGCCCTTTGACTACAGTTCATTGCAGATAACAATCAGTCAAACCGTCATTGGAGGTAAACAATTTTCCCTCCTGATTAAAAAAAAAAAAAAGTCTTCAGAAAGTTGTGCGTGCTTTCTTCCTTTCCTTCATCACCTTCTCTGTGCCCCCAAACAGCATATAATGTGCTGGTTGGGAAACTGCCATTAGTTATGGAAAATCCAGCTCCAATTCTCACTTTTTTATGTTTAGATCACGATCTGGACTGAGTTTCCCAAGTCCTGGCAAATTCTGCATTCCAAGGGTTTCCGAATTCAGTGTGCCCAGTTTATACCATCACAGAAAGTAAGAGCAACTGGCAGAGCCTCATGGCTGCTCTTATGGCACACGCAAGACAGGTTTTTTCTTCACATCTGAACACTTTCAACAGAAGAGTCATGAGAGACCCATTCCAGAATAGTCCAGTGGTTAAATATTCAGGCAAGACATCAGTTTTAGGGTCTCCTGGTCTCCCTCCCGCAGAAAGAGATTTCTGGCCAGTTTGCTCTGGAGTTTTCTTCTTTGCTCTCCTTGGAATCTGCTTTCTGAGCTGCATCCACAGTTGGCATAGCTGGCAGGTACATGCCCAGTATTGTGTGCTCTGCTCTGAGGATCATGAAATAAAACAGAGCAAAAGCCTCAAAAAGAGATTCTCTATTGCCAAGCTGGCAGTAGATTAAAATCTTGGAGAATGCAACTATCAGAAAATCACAGAAATTCACCTAGACCATGGAGTCCAGCCTGGAAACAAATCTGTGGATGTCATAGGCTTTGAGGTAACTGTTACCATGGCTTGAGCCTGATCCTCATGTAGTTGTTTGGGTAAACCCAGACATGAGATGTATCTGGTCAGGAGTCTGTCTCCCAGCTCAGCAGAAATTTTGCGTGCACGAAATCCTTTTGTTAATGGCTGTCTGGCTTCCTGATGCACAGGCTGTAGATGTGCATGTATGTATTCACACTTTTTTATAAAAGACTTTAGATAAGTTGACTGTTACTTAAAAGACCCAAAAGCAATTTGTCACCTGCCAAATGGGAGGCCTGGTAGTTGTTTCTGCTACAATAATCTCTCTTTGTTCTGCAGGATGGTACCACAGCAGATCACAAAGTTACTGAAGGGTTGTGTAGACTTCCAGCCCTCCTAGGTACAGTGGCATAACAGCTACCCCTTGGCTCCGAAGCTTGTCTCTTTGTTAAAAATAAAATCGGCTTAAGTGTCACCCTTTTTGAAAGAATTCTTCAGAGTTCAAAGTAAATTATCTCAGGGATGATAATCATTGGCCTTTGATTGAACTGTGGTGCTTAAAATCTAGAAAACAGTTCATGGTTAATCATTTAAGTTCATCAGAAATAAGATTCAAGTTGGGGCAATTAGACAATTGCTTCATTTCTCAAACTGTCTAATGATGTTGCACTGATCTTTCACAAAAGATAATACAGCAGATGAACTGTATAGTTTAAGAAGAAGTTATTCCAGTTTTAGAGTTGAAAAATTACTTACCAAAACTGTTAATTCAAGATGTGCTGTCTAAATCCTTTCCAATTAGTGCTGAGGTCTTGAAGGGCCAGTCCTAGCTTTTTATTAATATGTTCAGTTTATTAATGTATTTTTTGATATATGCATAGTGTGACTGACTGGTACATCTCAAGATGTTGCATAATTATTATCCTCTTAATTTGTTTTACTTGGGTTCTACTCCTTAGTCTTGCTTAAAATTCAGAAATATTTTATAGCTTAATAACTTGATAACTCATTAGAAAGCCATGACATGTACTTGAGGTTACCTCAAAGGCTATCCATATTTAACAGTAAACTTGAGATTATTCATTGACAGTATGGCTGTCATTGACCAGCTTAAATATTTAAGGTTGTGTTTTGACCTTTTGCCTTACATTTAAACCATATGGAGAAACTAAAATAGATCATGTACAAAATTTGGATCTTTATGAAATGGTTATGGCCTTATAAAAAAAAAAAATTAAAGATTAATAATTTACCTGGTAATAGAACTATATATAGATATAATTTATTAAATAAACACTTAAATTTTGTTACCTTGTTCTCTTTTAGATATGAGTCTTTTGATTTCTTATTAAAAATGCCCAATAAAAAGAACTGCTTCCAATTCTGGAGTAACATCTGTGGCCAACAAATTATTACCTAAATATAATACAAGGTACAAATCAGGTTTTTTAAAACCAGGACTAAATAAAACGTTATTTTTTTTTTTTTCAGATCTTTCATGCTTTTATTTTGCCATGTAAAATGAATGCTTGAAGTAATGTTCTCTTGGAAACCTCTCTCTGAAATCTAAGAATAGAACTAAGACTTGAGGAGAAATCACATTCTGGAGTCACAAACACATTGGAAGTTTTAGAATGTCCTATTCAGCTTTGATGGTCTTAAAGGACCCCAAATGATTTGGGGTCTTAGCTTTCCTGTGAAAATGCAGCAGAAAAAAACCTCTATTTTTTCACACATTTCTCAGGCCATCAGCTGCTGACTGTAGAGGTTTCTCCTGAGTAGATAAAATTCTAGTTTTTCACCCCACCCTCCTCTGCATATGCCAGGTTTTGTCTGTGTTGGTGGATACACATGATGCTTCTCTAGGTTGGAGATGTGATAGATTGTTTCCCATTCTCTCCCTGTTGATGTCCAAGAAACATTTTATTTCATTGAGTTCAAATACTGCTCTAGAAACAGTGTGGTTTAATTAGTTTGTCATAAAATGTGAAGCTATCACACTGCATTTACAAAGATTCCAAAGATTTCCACTACCATCCTGCTTTGATTTAACTCTGTAATCTTACTTATGTAAAAAGACTCAATGATTAACTTACCCATGGAAAGAGCTAATGATGAAGAGGGATGGAAGGAAGATGGGAAAGTGTTATATTCCCTGGCAAGGCTTCTGTATTGTTGACCTTTGAGCAGACCATCCTTGAGTCCCTCTTCAAGGTACCTTTCCTTCCCTTTTACTGTCTGCCAGTCTGTGGATGGCATAACTTGGTGTCTCAAAGGATCATTAGGTTGAATAGTGACTTCAGAACAGTTTCTGTTGTGCTTCTGATATAGTGCAACTATCCTTCACACAAGGCTGGAGTTAACTTGGAAAAAGGCAGCTTTGTATTCTCCTGAATGACATGTGCAAAGTAAACTAGCCTGTTACTGTAGTATTTTAATACAGCACAGACAGCCTGATCCAAGTTCCCCAGCTGTTCATATGGACAACTGGTGACCCACAACCACATAATCCACAGTGTTTTGAGCTGACAGTTTGATGATAGGTACTTATTGTCCATGAGATGTTTTGAGACTGGGCAGTGATCTCAAGATCCTAAATGTTGCAAATTTTCTAAGCAGTTTGTTATTTTTGAGGCTTCCCCTGAAAGGACTCATCCATTTCTGGTCACATACAGCAGTGTGTATGTGTGCTTCTTTGTCACTGCTCTCTTTTCTCTCTGAAAGCTTTTACCTTCCATGAGACTGCTTAGAATCTTCCTATACCTTTTGAGTTTTGTAGAGTTAATGAACTAATTTATTCCCCACCTCACCAGATGCCTCTGGCAGCAGGATCCATGCCTGCCCAGCCATCCTTCTCGCCGTGCCAAATGCTGGCTAGAGCACAAGGTCTTCCTGTGCGATGCCAGGAGCCTTTGGGGGATGTTATTGCCCTGGAGAGGAAACTGTAGAACCACTTATGGTCTTGTAACTCATGCTAGCTAAAAGCCTTAAGGCTGCCCTTGAGTATTGGATTCAAACACTGTTGTTTCTCTAGTAAAGTCTAGAGCATGACATGTAATCAGTGTCAGGATGCACTGAGAAATGATGTTGGGGTCTGGTGTAACGGCAAGTTCTTATGGTACTGAAATTTGAGACATCTCAACGGGAAGCTTTGAGGCCCCTTAATTCTGTAGTACATGGTTCTCAAAGGCCTTTATGGACCCATTTAACATATGTAGCATTAAGTGTTTTTTATTTTAGCACCTGTAGTTTGGATGACATTCCCTTTGCCTCTTCTTACTACTAGGTTAGTGACAAGATGTTTCCAGAACTGCTCTGGTCTCAAAGACCTTTCCTGCTACATTTTGTTTTAAATAAGTACAAGAAATGTCTTTAGAATTTTCAAGTTAAAAGCATGTCCAACTTTTGTCCTTCAAAGTAAATTTGGCCTCCTTCTAAGAGACAAATAAGTAATTATTTAGAAACTGAAGGTGCTGGTTTCTAATTTTCACAAGGTGAAAGATCTTATTAATCCAATAATTTGTACTATGACTAATACAGCTTCATTTTGGGGAAAGAGAGAGGGAAGCACTCCTTTTTATATATAGTACAGCTATAACATACAAGAAAGCTCTCCTTAGAAACTAGAGCAAAACTGGGACTTCACTTCTTCTAGTCCTGGAGCAGTCCAAGTTGTTTTTTTTATGGCTGTAGAGCACTTCTGCTCTGTTTATGCTATAACTTGGAATTGCTTTCTAATAATTTCCTAAGTTGTTGCACAATTTAACCAGTTAGCAGACTGATATAGAGGGGGAATTCCAATATCCTTTTTCTGTGAATGGTTCCATTGGCTTAATTGACTCCTTGGGAAGTAAGGACATATTCAGAGTAAAAGTGATGGGCCTTGGGTTTAGCTAGTCATATTTAGCAGTCAGCCAAAATACAACTTATTTACATTTCCACTTGGTAGGCTAGCTTTCACGATGCTGTGGTAATTGTTTGTTAGCACTATTAATGAGCTCTACAGCTTCGGTAAACAGCAGATCAAGTTGGTTTCACCCATTCTTACTAAAAAAATGAGCTAAATTAATTAATTAGTAGTATTAGCGGGACTTAAATCTGGGTATATTTTATAAGGATATGGCTCAAATGGATAGCTGGTGCATTTTCATGTACAAAATCCAGTCTGCTTTGAATGTTTATCTTAAATTTATCTGTAAACTATGAAACTCCATTTCAACCACATAATTGCCTTTTAGTATCCTTTCCCATCAGCTGTAAAATGTCAAACAAACATTAGGAGCTTCAGCAATGGGTCCATTTTATGAGTGTATAGTAAACTTTTTCATCCTAGTCAAGTTTATTTAGGTATCATAAGTTGATAACATTCTAATGCATGAAGAAAGCGTGTTTTCTTTCTTCTGAATCAGACAGTGTTCCCCTGATAACTATCCTGAAGTAAAATACAAATTCTATGATTCTAAGTTAGCTTTAGTTTTACGAGCACTAGCATCATGTCATATGCTGGCAAAGTTTGTAAAATAACTGGAGATATATGTTACATTAATATTAAAGAAGAACAGGGAGGTTATGGAAAGATATTTAATGGGACATGACAAAACTACAGCTTCTATATTACAATACTAGGAGAAATACTTTTCTCCTCTAAAAACAAGTTGTGATTTTGAGTGAGAAAATTTAGTGTCAGCAGAGCTCTGAAGCTTTTTCTCACAACTCTATTCAAATGTTGTGAAATTGAGTGTTCTTTCTGTAGGGCTTTGACTCATCCTTTAAGTTGCCATTGCAGAAATATTTTCTGCCATCCTAGGTAAAAATCCAACCCATTCCCACCCCAGTTACCGAATCCTATGGTATTTTTCCATAGAAGTAACTAAGAACACTCATCTTTTCACTTTCTGCCATAATTCTTACAGAGATGTGGGAGAAAAATAGGCTTTACAGGAGTGGAAAAAATTCCCGAGTGGAACTGGCGACTTGCCCAATGTCACATGTATGTCTTGAGTGAGGAATTTCAGTGTAAGTTGCCTCAACCCCAGTTTGTGAGCTCTGGCCGTGGGGTGATGCTGTCATTGAGACTGGAACTATCTTGCGTTTCTGAGTGGCCTGGAATGGGGCCACACACCAATGTGTTCAGTCTGGTGTTTACATGGGATCTGTTTGCATAACTGAAGGACTGGAGTCTGTGTAAACAATTCCCATTGATTATGACAACTAATGCTGGCTCAGCAGTATTAGACTCTGCACTTAAATATTTCTGGCTGATACCTATTTGTTTTTTTCCTATACTGGAGTGTTTATTAGTAAGACCTAGTAGGTAAATACTCTTCTGTAGTGCTCAATGCTGAACATGCTCTCCTTTTAATGAGGTTTTGTTTTGTCCTAGTAATATTAGCTTAGGAGCCATTGATGGCACAACCCTGTGCTAATTCCAGCACTATTACTGCCTGTGTAACATGCTGCGCTGAGTCATTCAAAAAATAAATACAAATTAATTCACTGTCTTGGTGATGACTGACACAAAGATGATGACACAAATATTGGAGCAGACCCGTAAATTGACTGTCATTGCCAAAACCACAGTGGCTTTGACGTGCAGATCTAGATATAAGGAGAGATTCTGCAATAATTTCAGATTACCTTGTTGTGAGGCTGACATTTCCCCTTGCTTAGTCAACAACCTATTTCTTAAGCTGTGTCACTCCCATTCCAGTCTAGGTTCAATGATACTCTCTCTCAGTAGCCATTTTGGTGTTGTCACTTCATTGAAGCACCTGGTCATACATAACACGCATGCCTGGATTTTTCATACTAGTATAATTCACTTACAGGGAATCTTTGAATCTGTTACCATATTTTATTTGAGAAGGTGTTGTAACTCATTGTAGTTGACACCAGCCCCTATCAAGGTGTCAGTGGTCTCTTATCCCTGGCATAGCTACACCATTTCACTGAAGGATATCAGTTGAGTCAACAATAGTGTGTTTCCATCACCACTGCTCCATTAACTCTGGAAGTTTTACTGGAAAAAATAATGTTGGAAGTGTTTGGTTTGGTTCTGTCTTTCTTGTTCCTAGGCTGCACAGCAAGGACAGAAAAACATTCTTGTGGAGACTAAGCATTAGCACTCCACAACTTGTGGAGGAAGCTGATCAGTGAATCCTTCAAGCTGACCAGTTGTGCATAGGGTCCCAGGGAAAGAGAAAGGCCACAGTGCTGTTCTGTGGCTGCAGAAACTAAAAATCATCTATTCTGGAGCCATTGCCCTGCTCTCATCTCTTCTGGGTGGAACAAACTGAAGAGGTCCAGTTTAAACTCTACCACCTTGTCCTATTTCTCCTCTTCTGAAGTTCTGCAAATACTAGCAAGGGTCTCTTGCTGTAAAAAGCTGACAGTGGTTATTAAACTACTGATCTCTTAATAGTTCCACCCAAACTGGATTTGGCCTATGCTCTTTCCAGCCTGTCCCTCACTAAAGTGTATGTTCATATGCAGAATTTAATAACTGCTGTGATCAGCTGAGCTTGTTCTCAGTTTTATACAAGCTCAGTGGCCGTGAAGTCATAGGAATTGACTGTGGGAAAAACAATGGTAGCAAAGAGTAGGGCTGGTGTTTGGATTCCCCCCTCCCCTCTGTCTTTCCATGTGCCTGGAAATGTTTAACTATGCAAGAGCGTTAAGGTTAAAGAAGAAGCAATTCAAACTCATGAGGTTTTGTGTTGATATGATACAGTTCTTAGGGAACACTGTTCTGCAGTACCATAACCCACTCAGGTAGTTTGAGAATATATGTTTCAATCACACTCCAGGAGTTCTTTGCCTTCACGGTTTTAAGAACCTTACCATTATTATCTTTCTTGCATTTTCTAGACTGTAGGTGACTATGATAATATTACAGTAAAAATGAAAATCTGGTTTCAGTGACTTTTCCCTAGATCTCATTTGCTGCTTTCCTGCACAGGTTATGAAGTGTCACAGCTCAGTAGTACCAATTACTAGTTTTTTCATTTAATGAGTAGTTTTAATGTTCTAGGAGAACCCGTTTTCTTAACAAAATGATAGGTTTTTTTAGGTTGTTGCATAGCATTTAACTAGTTATTATTTGCTCTTTACTCTTTGAACATATGTAGTTATACTGTTCTGGCATCATGGTAAATACAGTTCTACAGTCTAAGTAAAGCAGGCACTTGTGATTTCATGGATAGTTTCAACAATAAGTCTTTTATTTTTTCTTGTGTTTAATTCTTCTTATATGACATTTCTACTGACACTTCACCACTGGCAAAGTTACAGTAAATTCATAAGCTTTGTAAGGTTAGAGTCCATGAAATATCCGACTAGGAAAATATTGTATATGTGTCATATGTTTAAGTGTGCTTTACTGACACTTTGCTTTTGAAAGGCATTCACCCATGGTTAACAGTGAACATTTAAACCATGATTGTGCCACTTTGGGACCTGCTTCCAAGCATGGGATTCATAAATCTGAGCTGAACGTAGAAGACAGATAAAGGAGAGGCTGGGCAGGGACTGCTTTCCACCTCTTCTGCCAGAGCTGCAATTCTCCATCTTAAGTGGAGATGCTTAAATTCCACCTCTATGTCACATGTCGAAGCCACGTGTTTTCCAGGGATCTAGACATAGTTTATCTTAGAGTTGCCAGCATGATTCCTGACCCTCACTTTCTCCCTGCCCCAAGCCTGTTACACAAATCTGGGTCAGTTTTAACCTGTTATGTCGTCTTAGATTGCTACTAGGTCTGGCTTCAAAGGGCAGGAGGCAGATTATTCCTCAAAGCTTCAAGCTGAGCTCTAGGCTGGACCACTGCTGCAGTCCTCCTTGTTTCCTTGTCTGTGGGTCACCTCTGTTTAAGCAGTGAAGACAGTGACAATACAACATTTTTAGGCTTTGGGATGACTACTTGATCATTCATACCATATTTTAAAACTTGATGTGATTGTAATCTGTCTCTGTTTTGACTTCTAATTTTATTTTTTTTCCTCTTTGAATTATTTTTTTTCCTGTGTCCCAACTCAATTCACAAAAGAAATTGGGTTTATTCGTGCATTATGAATGCATGGGGTGTACAGACACATTCAACAGCAAATTAAGCTAGCATGGCTGAAGCAGTCTCTACTCATGACTGTCTTTGGGAAGTTAGCACAGCCCCATGGTGATAGCTGAATGGGACGAGTGTTTCTTCCTCCACTAGTGTTTATAATCTGCTGTATTAATGTAGCCTGGCATTGGTTTAATTTACAGTATAATACTGGGCTGTAAACTGCAGCTGTTCCCAAGTAGATTCATTTCCCTCTCAGCCACATCTCCAGTGAAGGCAATAACCTCCAGGAGCCCAGCAGGATTCAGCTTCAGCCAGTCCAGTGTCACTTGCTGTCCCATGTGTCAGTGCTCTCTGTCCGTCCGCAGGCCCATGGTCACCTCTGGTTTTGCTGCCCACTCAGAAGGTTGACCAGAAAAAGCTTTGGCTGGAGCTCACACTAGAGCATAAGATGAGTGCTTATGAGTCAGGAACTCACATGGAGTCTTCAACAGCTTTTCTTTATTTTGGTGTATTGGGTAAGTTGGTATAATGGAGTTTTTGGCCATTTACAGTCGAACTAATTACTTCATTTAGAAGAGAAGACATTAGCTCTACACAGTAGCTTCTCTTCAACAAAAATGTCACTGCCCTTTAGATGTTATCTAGATTTCCTGCATAGGAGTTGAAACAGAGCCAAACATTACATGACTCCAGAAAAAAAAAATATTGCTTTAAAATTTTACTTGGCTTTTTAGAGGATTATTTACTTTTGATGAGGTGAGCAGAAAAAGGAAGGAACTATGTGACAGAGAAAGAGACAGAGAAATTTTTATATTGGGAGTATCTGAAGAAAGTCTTATGGGAGGATTTTTTTTTTTTTTTTTAAAAATTTTAATCAAAAGTATGTTTCAGTAAGTTTGCCATATCTATCAAACTCTGCTGAAGGTACAGCAATGCACACATGTATATGATGATGCTGGACTATATCAGAGCACTCTGCAAAATCTGCAAATTCCCCTTGACACCATAGGTGTGCTGTGTTTCTGCACCTGACTACAATCTCCATTTTGAATATTGGTCTAATTTGCTTTTTTCATTGTCGGCTTCTCTCTGTTTTGGTTTGAGATTCCGTGGGAAGGGAGAAGGTGCTAATAGTACAGAGTGAGTGACAGGCTGGCTCCTTTTCAAAAGATGCTTCATAGCACAATAGGATGGGAGCAGCTTTTGAAATCCGATTCATTCTGGATTCTTGACATAGGCTTGGGGTCTGCAAGGATAGTCCCCCGAGGTAGAACAAAAGCCCAGTTGTTTTAGCATGATCTTTTAAAATACAAAGTTTTGTAGAACGTGCAGAGAGCTTGGGCACAGGGGAAAAAGCAAGGCATTCTCTTCTAAGAGAGGATGCTTTTTTTACTGAAAGAGGCCACAGAAGAAGATAGAGGTTTTCTGCACAAGAGGAGAAACCATGATTCACTAAGTTCTGTGGAGCAGAAGCATGTGCAGTCCCATCCTAAAGAAATCCAATCTAAGCCTAGAGAATACCACAACACGAGACATCAGTGACATAAAAAAAGCTGTACTTATTTTTACATTTGTTCCCATGCATTTCTTGTGAATACAGAACAAATTTAACACAAAAATGTGGGTGCATTTGCTGTAGGTCTTCCTATGCCTCTGAAGAGTGAAGTGTCATAAACTGCATCAGATGGAGTGTGTTGAGCTACTGGGGAATGTTGTTATTTTAATAGTCCTGAGCCAACAGCCCCTGTGCTTGTGTAAGGAGGACACTAGGTGCACTGTTACCATATGGAGGAACCGGAGTGTGACAGTCTGTTGTAGTTTCATCTGCACGATTAAAAGTAATATGCGCTTGTATTACATAGTAGAAGTCATCAGAAGAATTGTTACCAGGACTGTGACTTGTACAAATCCCTATTCCAAAGCACCAGTAGTATTTGATGTCTTTGTTTTACTTTTTCTGTTCCCTCCTTTACAAGAGAGAGCTGGATTGTGCCATCTAGCAATAAAACACCAAATTGTAATATATAATCTGGCTGGACGTTTTTCTCTCTCAATAATTTAAAGTTATTCTATTTTTTTCCTGGGTTTTGATGTGAATGTGACAATTCTCAAAAGTGTTGGGACATCTTAAATTTGAAATCTGTAAATGAAAGGTTCTTTCAGGTACATCTGTTGTCATTATTAGCACATCAGTTTAGATTTATTAGATGATTGACAGCAAGTCAAATTGTCAAACACATATTGTTTAAAAATAAACACATTTATTTAGCCATTTTGCTAAGTCATAATAAGGCAGACTGTTTCAGGTGATGTTATCAAGTTTAGAAATAGCTTGTTTGAGAGAGAAGATTCAAGAGGTGCCAGTTTATGCATATTGCTATTCTTAAAGCATAAACTAACAAGAACAGTATTTGTTAGAGTATAAGAAAACAGTTTCAGATTGAGGTAGTTCCAGTTTAAAAGAGCCTCTACAAAGTCCCATGTATAAGTTCAATTCTTGTTTTCTATCAAAAACAGATAACTCGGCCTGTCATGGGAAAATAACTAATGCATTTTGAGACCCTCAAGTTGTGGAGAGATGTATACCAGTTATTCCACCACTGGATTAAAGGATGCAACTAGATAAAAGCAACAGGTTCCAATTGATTTCTTGGACTCATATAGTTTGTCGTCTTGTGTAATCCAGGGCAATTCCAAATTTACTCTAGCTTGTTTCAGGAAATCAAACCAGAGCAGTGACTGTAAAGATCCTTTTACATCCTCTTATAGTATCTTTCTCAGTAAATGCTCTTGTTTGCAATCACAGAGACAGAGGATCGTGTAATTTGGAGAATAGTGATTGTGGGATAGCAAGTCCCATGTTTTTAATTCTGAATGTTTCTCTTTTCCTTAAATCTTGTATCATAATTTCATGGCCTGGGGATTGGTTACAAATCCATTTCTTATTGGCTTTTTTGGTGACCAAAAAAGGGAGAGGGCTGTGGAATTCTGGTTATTTTGTGTATGTTTTAATAAGGCCTTTAAAGAGTAAAGTGAAAAAGGTGTATTTCTTTCTAGCTAGTAAATTTGTTTGCCTTTATTCTTGCTATTTACATGGTGCTATTCATTTTGTTGTTTACTTCTGGTTTTTAAGCTCCAGTGTTTAGCTATACAACAGGGCAAAGGCAAACTACCATTACTGCTGTGTGAAAACTTTGTAATTTAGCTATCAACTACTAACAGCAAAAATGTAAACCATTGGCTTAGTCTCAGTAGTCAGAACTGCAAAGGCAGGTAAGAGCCAGTTAAAATTTGATGCTTGGCCACATGGTGAATTTTTGAGAAGCCCAGCTGTTTGAGGTGTAAGAACATCTGTGATTGTCAACAGTTCATTAGAAAATTGCTGGCAATAAAAAAAAGCCAGCCCCCCTCTTCCCAAAGCACTTGGATTCCTGATGGTCTGTCTGTCCTCTGTATCATTTTACTTCATTCACAGAGAGACGAAATTTGCAACAAATTTTTCTTCTGTTTCCCTCGTGGTGCGAAGATCTAACATCATTATTCACTCTGTACTTAGACTGGATTTGAATATGCCATTGTTTCTTGGACAATAAAAATATCATTTGCCTAGCAGTCATCACATACATTAAATCTTTGCCATATGTGTATTACATTCCTGTGTCATATTCCTTGGACGGAGTCTGTTAAATTCCTTTGGCTCGAGTTTTGACATGATGGTTGTAATAACTGAGAAAGCTGGTTAGAGCACTAAGTTACTACATTATCAAAATCCTTTGCAGTATTTGGATGATATCTGTGGTACTATCTAGCAGTTTGCATATTAGATAAAAAAATATGCTGAAGTCAGGAGCAATGAACCATTTTTATGCTTACAGAAAAAAAAAAGAAAATAAAAAGAAGGCATTGTCAAGCAGACCTGTCTGTGCAGGGAACCTAAGACTGTAAGTCTGGCTGTAGGATCTTCTTGAGCTTTGCAGGTCTGTTGCTGCTCAGATTCTTCTTCTCTTTTCTTTTTTGGCTGCCTGCAGCAGAATTTCCATTGTTAACGTTGTCTCTGTGCCACATAGCAACAGGGGAGAATGGTCTACTATTTAGTATTTCTTTCTCACATGTTTCTGCAGCTCCTCCTTATTTCTTTTTTTGTATTTGGCTATAGACTGGAGGGTGAGATCACACATGTATAGAATGAGAGCTGTAGAAACACATTACTTGGCTGTATTTAGTGCCAACATTTTGAAGTGCCAAATTGCTTTTTTGGGCTTTCAGTATCACATGTTGGAGACGTCACAGGCTACTACTGTTCGCTGCTATTTACTCCTTGCAGCACTTGTTTAATATTTATAAATACTTATATTATTATGAACATACCTTTTTAGCGACAGGATATGGAAGGTGTTGACCTGGTGTTTAAAAACTTCTGTAGTGCTTCTCATCCAGTGGTTCTGAGTTTGTAGACTTCTCTGTTAGACTTTTGAAATGAGCCAGTAAAAGCAGAGAGAGTTTGACCATGACACTTGTTGTTTTGTCCTCAGCAGTTCTGCATAGACTCTCTTCATAATTAAGGGCTTTACTGAGTAAGGAAGATTCCCAGCAGTCACCCTGGAATTGGATTAACAGCACAAGCAACTCCCCCTTGCTAACCACATGTTCAGTCCCTTTATATCTTCCTATATACAAGTCCTTCTTCAATTTGTTTAAATGAATTGCTGTAATTTGGCTCTGTGGACTTGAAGAAATCTAGCCAGGCTTTATTTAGAAGTACAGTGGTACATAGAGTCTCCAGCTGAAATGAGAGCCATGTTGTACAAATTATTGTATAAACACAAATTAAGAGAAATCCTCTGCACTGTTGAGTTAATAATCTTGGTTGTCAAGGCAAAGAATGGGAGAAAGTAGTAGTCTTATCTCTGCCATATGCTCTGGATACAGAGATTGTAATTTACCAAAGGTGATGCAGAGAGTGCATTAGAATGTTTAGAACTGAATCTTGATTTCCTGTATCTGAATGTGCTACCTTAATTACAAGACTGCCTTTTATCTTGTCAGTCATTATAAACTCTGCAGTCATTTAAGACTGGTATTGTGACAGGCCATGGATGGTCCTGCAAGCAACATAGCTAATGTTAAACAGAACTGTATTTCTCTTTACCTGCAGATGTGTGAACATAAGTACATTTTTTCTTTCTCAGTTACAAACTTCATCCTTGCTACACTGGTACAAAAGATAGGATCATTTTTTGTATATCCATGTGTTGAACCTGCTGTCTGGTTCAGCATATCCCAGAAGCCTCCATCCATTTCTAGGGTCATCTTTGTGTTAATGGTAGAAATGTGTTTGCACAAGTCATGCTGCACAACTTTGGTGTATTCATTCTTTTGGGAAAAGTTTTTTCTTTCAGATTCAACTGAATCTGCCCTTTTCATGTGAGGTGACTTATTTTTGCTTATCCTCCTAAGTGGGTATCTTGGGTATGAAGAAGTGACTAACTCAGTAGATGTAGGATGTTGACAGAAGTACTCCAAGGAATTGAGCCCTGGTGTGTAAGATATTGCCATCTCTTTGCTGTCCATCTCATCTGTCTGTCTGAGGTTACCAACCCTACAGCAGACCTGGCAAAATCAAATGTGAAGGGGTGTAGTTCAGTTATTTCAGTGAAAAGACCAGAGGCTTAAATCAAACTTGACCTTTGTTGGTGATATAAGCTGAACCACCAAGCTTTGCACCAAGCCAGCCGTTTCGTGGCATCAGCTCTGTTGTGGGGGCAGAGAAGTAATCTAAACAGTAAGCGAGCAAGGGCTTGCATGGCAGAGGAAGACAGTGTATCTGAAAGGCAGCTAAACAAAATTTGTGGCAGAGTCCTCAAAGCAAAGAGCTGTGGGAGAGCTCTGCAGTCAGCGTCACAGGCCCGTTCACGGCCATGATCAAATCGTAGGTCACCCCCGTTGTTAGGGACCACACAGGAGCTTGTCAGGTTGGGGTACCACACTGGTTTCAGCTGGATTACTGATGAGGGGGTGGAAATCTAGAGTCTGGATGAGCCGTGTGTGTGTGGAGGTGAGGGAGTCGGGCTGAGTTCCCACCCTGAGAACAGCATAAGCAGTTGGGATATCCTGCAAGGTGCAGTGAGATCTCTGGTAACTAGCACAGGTCCTTCTGGAGCCATTTGAAGCCATGCAGTGGGAACCCTTTCTAAGAGAGCATTTGCAGTCATTAGGTGGTTTTGGACACCATATTAAGGCCAAAGGCGGTATATCCCTTGTGCTGTAATTTGTATCTTAATGGTAACAAATTGGGTTGAGATCTCTTGAGATAGAGATGATATTCCTGTAATAATAAGATTCTAAAATGTTGAATTTTTCTGTGAGATCTGTGGGATGTGCAGGTTAGAAAATAATGTTGTTGCATTTTGTATGCTGTTGATATAGTTTATGAATTCTGGGTTGATATCTTTCACAAGAAAATCCAATTTCCAGATTTGGGGTTTATTTTGTCATGAAAAATAACAACAGTGTGAAGGTGGCTCTTTAAATATCTTTTAAAAGGACACAGTATTGCTCCCTGTGCTTGGGCAATGTGGTTTTTTTTACTTTCTTGGTAATGATGGGGAAAGGAAGAGGAAATTAGAGAGACATTTAAAAATGTCAATTCTAGTTCAAAAGTTACACAAGCAAACACTCTTGACCAAGGTGTTGAATTATAAAGTTTGATATTCCATAAAGCTAAATAATCAGAAGTAATGCTACCAATAAAATACATTAATTTATTTACTCGAGGTGTCCATTGTTAGCACTAATAATACATTTCAACATATTGAAATTGCCAGATAATTCTTTTGTGACTTTTATGCTGGATGATATTGTTATTTAAATGAACCTGCAGACCACACTGTAATGAAGAAATGCATGTTTTGCCTAACAGTTATCAACCAGCATTCCAACAAAATGAGAATTTTTGCCTCCATTCATTTTGAGGGGAAGCTGGGGGTCAGTGTTTTCAATATGGACCTTTTAAAAGCCTTTCAGCAGTGAACAATTATAAGCCACAACTTATGAAATTACCTGTATTCACTGTAGGGACGAAGAAACTTTTATCTTTTGTAATGAAGTACACTTGCTCATTCAAACTTTGCAAGACTTCCTTAAAATGGCATTTGCACTGTGCTGATTTATTATTAGGTGGAGTAGTAAATCGATTTTTAAATATACAGATTCTCTTGTTTATAAAATTTAATTTTCTTGAATATTGGATCCATCTTGTCAATTAATACAGATGGAAAAAAATCGTTGAGCCCTTGTGTAAATAACTTTATCTGTACAAATTGCTGTTTGCTAAAACAAATGTTACTTCATTTGCAGTTTCAAATTAATTTTGCATTTGCATTTGAAGATTGGGTTTGAAACTGTTTTGGTCATGCTGATTTTTCTATATTAAGTTTTAGAAAAATATTTTCTTTTTTATAGTTCAAAACTATGCAGAAGATAGGAATTGGAAATATGGCTTCCAGCAATGGGCTTTGGACTTCTCTCTTTGTTCTTAAAAACAAACAGGTTGGCAATATTCATTGGTGTAAAGAAACAGAAAAGTCATTATCTGAAGAGTAATTTTTAAAAAAATTATATACAATAATTTGTTAATTATTGCCAGAAAAAAGCATGCAGTTTTACTTCTGAAAATGTGTGTTCCGGTTAATGAAAAACATTACCCTACAGCCTCTGTGGGATTTTTTTCCACTTGTAAGAGTTTTGTTGTTTTTTTTTTAAAAAAAGGAAGAAACTGATCCCAGACTTTCCTAAATGGGATTTTTAGGCAAGGACTCATTCAAGCCCTGCCCTAAGACAATAAGTAAGCACAAAGTTAAAGGCTGACAGTTTTACTTTTGAATTCTGCATATTTACTTTGAGAGTAAAAATACATTTGTTTTTTCATTTTTTCATTTTTTTTTTTCTGTTAACTAAATAGCAGATTGCAGATTGAATTGCTTGTTTCAATCAAAGATGTTTTTCCTGTACTTGGAATGAGTCAGAGACTTATTTCCCCGCTCAGAGGAAGTCTTCCTCCCTGTACTGTACAGCACCAGCCTGCTTTTGTTAGCATCACTCAAAAACAGTCTGTAACGTAAAATATAGCTTTGTTAGCAATGTAAGTTTCCGGTAACAACAAGTTTGAATCGTGCCAATGAAGCTGTTTAGACTGAGTGATGCTTCTCCTCTATTTGTCCAACAGCCTTGAGAGAGGAGGAAGTGGGAACAGCAACCAGATAGAGATAGATGAATTTGCTATTAAAGTTGAGCTTTATTAACCCCTGGCTCACTGTAACTGTATTAATGGATGGGGAACCAGGTAGTTTGTAGCTGTATATGTCATCCAATGTGCTAAATATTTATTAGACCAGAATCTTGCCTGTGTGTTAGTCATATTTAAATATGGGCCATATGTTCAATACTCTGAGAGGCTAATCCATATTTCATTTAACTGTTTAGTAAACTTTCTGACTTATGTCCATGTACTCAGGCTCCCAAGCTATGGTAACACACACAACTAGACGTCTAGAAGAGCAAACATAATCCTTACTATATATCCAGCAATGCTTTTGTGCTATGAAATAGCTAGGACCAGGACAGAAAGAGCGAAGACTTGTCCCCTCCAGAGAATTGACATCCAGATGGCTGAGGCATATAAAGATATTTTCTCAGGGTAACAAGTTGCCTCATGTCATCTGACAGGAATATGCATTCTCAGCAAAGGCAGAGTAATTCAAGCTGGTTTAGCCCTTTCTCCTGTGATAACTTTTAAACCCAACGACAGGAGACAACAGGTGGATATAAGCAGAGGGGAAAGCATGAGGAGTGAATAAGAAGGTCATTTTCATAGGTAGTGGGCTCAATATTGCAGCAGCACAACCATTGTCAAGGTTTTTTTTTCTGGCATCAGAGTTAAGAGGAGGCTTGAGAGGGGATTTGAAGGAGGATAACGAGGCAGCTTTATGGACATGAACAAGGAGCTCTACCCAAGCATGGGGGCAGCAGGGGAGAAAGCACAAAGATCCTTGCTTGAAAAGGTAACAAATGGGTGATGGAACCTACTGTCAGGGGCTGACTGGAGGTGGGAGCTCTCCCCTCTGGAATAAATGAATGAGAATAGGTTGGGAGGGGATTAGACTGAGAATGCTTTGAAAGAAAAAGCAAGTAGATTATGTTTATATAACAGAAAAAGGGAAACCTCAGCAAAGAGGAGTAACAATGGTCAAAGTGATGAGCAAAGAAAATGCCAGTATCAAAAATATTCTTCAAGCTTTTCCAAAGCTGCTCTTTCAATAAGCAGAAGGAAGAGGTGCATTGTAACAATGGCTTTGTAGGTGTCCCCATCATAACCAACTCCTCACAGTTGCTTTCTGAAACTCAGGAATTATCACTAGAAATTTTCTAAGCCTGGCATCTGCCTTTGAGGTGAACAGTTATATTGCCTGAGGCAGAAGAACTTTCTTGTTCTTTATTATAAGAAAATAGGATATAAGTAGTAGTTCCTGCTGGAAAATAAGTCACTGGTTTCTCAATTTGCATTTTTAATAATTATTACAATAATGGACTCATTGCTTCAGTGATTTGTCATAATCATTTAAAATTCAGCTAGACTGATTTCTCGGTCTGTTATAAACACTGCTTTTGTTTTGCCCTCATATATGCAGTTTGCATTATTTGCTTCAGAAAAGAATTACTGGATTTTTAAAAGGGTGTTTACTACCAGGCACTCTTACAACAAAGCACATATCAGTCCTTAGGAAATCATATTATTTAAAATCTTTAAAAAACCTCATAACTGAGGATATATCTTACATGAACCATCTGTTGTTGATGCAAAGGCAAGAGCAGACGGTCTGAACTGGCCTGTTAGGGCAATAGCAGCTGAATTCTGTCCTGGGTTGAAGACCCAGGATTTAGCTTGACCTCATCATTCCTGTCCTCTGTGCCACTGGAGACCAGTGGGGAGCACTGGTGCCTCCATCCTTCTTGGGAGGAGTGCAGTCAGCACTACTGCTCGTGTGGCCATTGCCAACTTGTATCCATATTGCCATGTTGAAGGTCATTCCTTAAGTCTTTTGTTTTTGCCTCCTGCACAAAAGAAACATCTGCAGTTTGTTAGGAAGAGAAAATAGAAAAGGTTGGTGTCAGTGTTGCTGAATGGATGAATTTAATAGCAAGTAGTAAGCTGCATTTGGGTGTTTGGATGTCAGGGTGGCCTTCTTGCTGTACATACTTACAGAGGAGTCTCTAATCAATTGCAAAGCTCTGTGACAGTTTTGACATATGACATATATACCAGGGTGCACTCATTACTGCTTTAATATAATGCTTAGCCCTGTTGTGAACACTGTCATTTGTTTAGTGCACAAATCATACTAAGCCAACCACCAGCTATAATTTTGGAAACTGGTGGAATATTCCTATAAAGAAGCACAAAATATTGTAAAGATTGAATAAGTTAATTGTCTTAGTGACCAGCTGGGGAGGGGGAGGCCGTCCTCTTTAATTTTTTCGACTTTTAAAAATACTTTGTGGTTCAGCAGCACAGACACTGCATATCTTTGTATCCCCACACAGTCACCATGTTAATAGCTGTTTGCTAGCTGTGGTCAGATAATTTAAAAAAGCTGGCATGCTGGTATTATAGGTTGCAATAGATTATTCTTGAATCAAACGTAGTATTGTTGCTCTAAACCAAACCCCCACCCATGACAAAATTCATTATAGCTCTTTAATTTATAATAGTGTTTGAAAGGACTTGAGGTGATATGAAAGGAGATTGAGGTTCTTAAAGTTTTCTGAAGCCACACATCATCCTGTTCCTGCTTTGCTCATGCTACACGTGTGGACTCCGAAAGTGGTTACTCTTGGTTTGGGAATCTAGCACATCTTTGTTTTGTCACAAATATGAAAATAGCTTATAAAATGTTCACTGATGTGATGAATATGGGTGTACTCCTAGAATATATTTCTCCCTCAAATACATGTTGTATACATTCTGTTATGCACGGAAGTGCAAGGGAGTTCTAAAATACATTTTGGTCAGCATATTGTGGAGGCACAAACAAACCAGGCCCATCCTTAACTCAGTGAATGCCTGAGGATGCACTGAAGGGTAACCAGGCTCTCAAAACTCACTTGCCATGCAGTAGCCATCGTACTCCAGGTCTTGACTGATACGCCAAATGGCATCCCTTTCTGTCAAGAACCTTAATTCTTCAGACTGGAAGAGTTTAGGGGGAGCTCAGCTTGAGAAGTGATTGCTGGATGCTAGAATAGAAAGCTGAGTTGGGACACATCAGTTGCCTTGCATCAGTGGCTGGGAAATGTTCTGGCTTTCAGTCCAGTGGGAGCACTGGCTTTGAGACATGATATGTCTGATCTTCAGTCTCCTTTTTTAAAAGTCCAGAGTCATGTGGATGCTATCTGATATACCCATGTTTACAGATGAGCATGGTAGCACCTCAACATAGATAAGGAGAGATTTTTTAGACACCCCTCTCCCCCCAAAATAACACAACCACAGAACATTACTGTTGTACCTCTTCCTACTACATTTGACAAAGATAAACTTTCTGGTCAAAAGGAGAGAGAAAGAGATATATACAGACCTAGTGTCCATTGCCCTTTTCTCATCCATCCAAACAGTCATGTGGCTGTCTAGGGGAGCTGTGGGGGGTGGATCCAAATGGAAATGAATAATTACAACAGAAGAAACAGAGACACCTTCCCTAGAAAAGCAAGCAGGTGGAAAGTTCAGCTGAGGTGTGAAATATCAGTCTTGAGTCTGAATCAGGGAACAGAATTTAATCTTCTGATCACAAAAGGATGGAGCTTTTGCCTTTTCTGCATAGGGGTGAGCATAGTTTCTTCTCTGGTTTATCATATAAAAGTAATTGGTTTGCAAGCTGATGTGGGCTTAGAAAACGTGTGTATGATGAGAAGATGGATTCCCACTCATTGCCATGTCTGCACTTCAGAGAAGGGCCCTGTGCACCTCTACACAGAATATCGTTTGCCACACACTTGAAAGCCAACACGTACCTCCCCTGTTGAACACATAAAGCAATGGAGACATGGCCCTGTCACAGGACTTCAGCATCTGTAAGGGTTGCAGAAAGAAAATGTATACCGTGTTCACTCCCCATGCTTCAATCCTACACACACATAACTGGCAAGTATTGTGGAAAGGAAAAATACCAGTTCATCGGGCCAGTGAGAAAATTCTCTGATGGTGAAGATTTCTAAAAACAGATTGCTTCCATGAAGAATTTAGAATGAAAAATGTGATAAGTTATAGCTATTAACATTTGTTGAACATTCTACTTATTATTAGTGTTATACTTCTGGTTCAAACATTTAATGAAAAAGGAGCGGAGTAAAGGGGGTAACACTAACCAGATGGTCCTGTATGTGGAATTTCTAAAGCTTTTTGTGTACTTTATGTCAAAGATAACAAATCACACAGGTCAACAGCTAGTGTCAGCTAGTGAGAAATGATTGTGCATTTTAAGGAAGAAAAGCTCTTGAGTTCTAAGTCACGTTGGTGTCAGGGATTCATTTTTGTGATTTTCACGTGGAAATGAAGATGCTTCCAAGTGAGGCATACTGCAGAAGAAATGTCTAAAGAGAGGTTTGTTTAGATTCTAAAACTAGGTTATCTTAGACACATTTAGGTTCAGGACATCTCCTTGCTTTTCATTTAATTATGCTTCTATTTTATCTTTGGCATCTGCGGAGGATAAAGTATTGGAATAATTAGGAATAGAACTAGCTGATGAAAAATTGAGACTTTTCAATATTGTTTCTTTATATGCTGTTCTTAAAGTTTAAAAAAAAAAATCAGAAAAGAAATCTGCAGTATGTTTTACTTTTTGATAAGTAGCTTCTTATGTTTTAACACTGTGAGAGTCATACACTTGCTAAGAATATCTGTCTGATCTGTGGCATATCTAAGTCATCCATCCCTGTTGTATCTAGCCAGGTCACTCTATTCCTGATGAAATATTTTGACACAGAATTTTCATCCAAATAAATAAGCAGTGTACGGTGGTGCCATCTATGGCCTAGACAGCTCAGGGGATTAGTAATTAGTTATACAGCCTTTTACTTAGGGATTATTCCTTAAGATCAGACTGTGAATGTCACTTCTAGCCACAGGGTTGGCAAGTTGAAACAGTGGTTTCTTTCTGATCCTTGTCAATGAAGTAATGTCTAAGTCATGTGGGGCAAAGTAGAAGTAGAAACTGAATTGTAATTTAATTACTAGAATTGATTTCTCAAACTCGTTTTTATGTAAAGGTAATGGGGCAACTTTTTAGCTACTGTCTACCTGTTTCATGAGGACAAATGAAATCAGCTTGCACATGCTTTAACCAGTAAACTTTCTTTAGCCTAACATCCAGCAAGGAGATAAGTGGGACAGTTTCAAGTATATAAGCCAAAGATTGCATCACAGAAAACAATAGCAATGGGATAAGCAATTTCAACCTAAGCTTCTTTCATAAGTCCATCTCCTTCCTATAGCTCAACAGATACATCTAGATAATGATTCGAGAGCTACAAAAATGGAAATTTCCTTAGAACTTAATTTCTACTAGATAGACTTCAGAGAAGTGAATCATTCTGAAGATGCAGCCTTACATGTGTGCAGCAGTGGTGTAAAGCTTTTTTGGTGTAAAGTTAAGCTTTTAACTGTAAAAATATACAGCTTTTCTTTTCTCAGCAGTTCTTTTCTCTTGTTCAAATCAATCTTGAGTTTAGAAATTAGAGTATTCTTACAAAGGAGAATGTTTTAGATTTTCTGCTAAGGGTGGACATTCTTTTTCAACACAGACAGCATTAACCCTTTGAATAACTCCTCAGACTAGGATTGTCACTTCAAAAGATACTTACTGTTAATTGGCAGAAGAAACTTCCCTTTGGACACATGTACAGTGAAGCATGGCAGAGGTTTATTCAGCATGGCATCTTCCATAAATGATGCATCCCCAAGCATCTGGCAAAGGTGCCATTTTCTAGAACCAGAGGTGGAGAACAATAAAAAAGCTTTAGGTCAAGGAGGAAAGATGAGCTTCCTGGTGAAACTAAAAACAGATTCTTGTGGACCAAATCATGTTCGCACCAGGGACTGGGATGCAGGGTGCATGGACAAGTGTTGGAGGATGGTGGGGGTTGTCTGTGTGTTATTTGTAGTGTGGTGAGTGGTATTTGTGTGCCTTTTGTTTCCAGTGTTGTGAAATGACCGTGCACAATACATTTATGGGTCCTTGTTGCAGTGACTGTACACATAATTCCTTCCCTGCTGAACATAGCATGAAAGCATTGCTTTCTAGTAGGTGGTAGAGCACCCTCCCCAGGCAGAGAGCCCATGCAATATTTATTAAACCAGGGATCAGTAAACCTACCTGGACGACACTTTCTGTTAATTTTGTGAGAAGTTACAAAATGCAAAGGAATTTTCTGAAACACTGAAAGACAAGAGAAAACAACTGTTCCCTTATATTGCTTTACATTTTCTACATCGTATTTTAGAATAGTGGTAAAGATTGGATCAAGAAGTTACAAAGTCTCTTCTCCTTCTGTTGTGGACTTATATCCAGATGTCTTTGCTTTGGTTTGTGTGTGTGCATTCTGGTGCAAGAATGTATCTCTATAGATGTTTAAGTTTTGCTTATGATGTTAGATGTGCAGTTCTCTGTTGTTTTGGGGTGGGTTTTTTTGTGATGTTTCCTTGAAATATGTATAAAAATAGGGCAGGAGAGACCCTGTTTTGCCTGTAAAATGCCTTGGTAAATGCCTGTTACATTTACCTAGTGTTGTATTTAGATTGGAGCTGAAGAAATCACTTTAACAGGTACCTGAAATCTGAAAGTGATTTAGTATGAGAGCTGATGTGGAGCCAGTGGCTCTCTTACCATTTCCTGGTCACTGACTGATGCACCGAGCTCCTCTGACGTGTGACCCATTGATGTAGGCAACTCATCCCTGCTCAGGCTATTGCAGCACTGGCCTCTCCTCCCTAATTATCACAGCCTGCACCCCTACACACAACACGTGCACACAGGTTCCACGTAGCCTCGCCCAGGCTCACTGCCATCTCAGTGTTCAAAGCTGCCTCCAGTGTTTTCTCCTGGTGGGAAATCCCATCAGTTCATGGGAAAAAAACTTGGGCTTAGTGTTTACATCTTGCAAGTCCAGCTGGGAAGCTCCAGCAGGCAAGAGCACAGGAAGAAGGTGCAAGTCCAGAGCTGCACTGTTGAAGTCCCAACAACAGGAACTCAGCTGTGGACTTGAAGAGGGTGGGGTTGCACACAAGGAACAAGCTTGCTGTGTAGTTGAAGTAGAAAGACAAATTTTTTCAGCTCAGTAACTCAGTTCAGATGATTGTACAAAATGTTATAAAGTTTTGAGATACTGCAGTCAAGGATCAGACAGCAGACGTATCATTAAGTGATTATTTGCCAGGTATTTGTTTGTTCAGATTTTCTAGGAGCATCCTGGATGCTCTGCATAAACCAGTAGTGGGACTGTCCTCTGCCCTGAAGAGCTAACTTCCTCAGCAATGTTTTCAGCTGTAGAAACCAAATAATCCCTACTGAATGCCCTGATACTGTTCAGTAGTAAAAATTGAGATTGGGTTGTTGGCAGTGTGAAATCTTTTGCAGATTTGGGCCCTGATCTTGTGAATACTTACTATTGTGCTTTTTGTTATATAGATGCACACTCCCACTGAGCACTCCAAGTTGTATACATAAATGTTTTCATAAGTCTTAAGAGATCTGGTTTGGAAAATGCAGGCACGACATGTGTAATGCACAGTCTCAGCTGCTTCTGAGATCCTGAATCTCTGCCTGGAGACAGATATAGCAGGCTTTATTATGAAACCTCTCTAGACTAAATTTTTAGCATTATAAGCTTGATTTATGTGTGGCAAGAACAGTTGGTTGGGATATATTGGAAGAAAATGTATCCTATCCATTAACAAAGAATACAATAATTAGAAAAGGAAGAGACCTGACTCCAAACGTGCGATGTGTCTTGGAATTGTGTCCTCAAGTCATTATGCAGACAAAAACCCCACTGCTCGCTTCAGTGCAAGTTTTGCATGTGTAACAGCTGTCACAGTCAGACCATTAATCAGCTGAACCACCACACAGGTGGAGGATGAGAAACCACCTTCTGTGCTAAAGGTTGAACATAAAAATTATTTTTCTTGGAGTCCGTCTGTCTGTGCTGCTGCAGCAATGCAAATCTCCAGTGTAGGTCTCTTTCTCCCCTGGCATAAGAAGTTTTTGTGTCATTTCCTCTTTTAAGCATAGAGGGGAAATATGTAGATTGTAGTTAAATGCTAGAGAGACCAGAATTTTACTTTGTTGTGTTTCCCCTGCTAAAACTATTGCAACAAAAGACATACATATTTTATGTGATATATTTGTGTATGTATGCAATCATATTGATTGCATAGAGTTAGATAAATAAGCAGTTTACTTTTGGTTGTGTGTGTTACAGTACCCCAGGTTATTTTGCTAAATGATGCCATTTATCATTCCCTGCTGTGTATAATGACTATTTGTGGAAAAAAAAAAAAGGGTTTTCTTTTCTCTCCTGTCCGCCCCCAAACTAAAAAAGAAAATAAAAAATCTAATCAGAATAAGCACATCCCTTGAAATACAGACACTTTGCACTTCCTCTCAGTTTGCATCATGTGATATAGCAGGACATCAAATGATAAAGATCTTTAGCGTGACAATCAATGACTGATAAATTAGAAGAATTATTTTTTATAGACTGTTCTGTGTTCAATTTGGATGATGTGAATTTAGTCTTAATTTCTGACATTCATTTTATCAGCTAATTTTCCTAATTTGTATTATTACAGGTAATTACCAACATATATTTATTCTTAAAACTTTATTTGCTCAAATAGAAGGTAGATTTCAGCCTTTATCTTTATAGGTAGCTGATCCAAGACAGTTTTATGTAAATGGCTTAATTAATTGCTATCCTTCAGTTGAAACAGCAATTTACAAAGGAAGTAATCCTTTTCGAGTGGCATAAGCTGTTTAAAAAAGGCAAAAAAAACCAACCCACAATACTTTTCTTGGGCACCTTGGCACACAATTAAAAGTTACTTGACAGAAGTAAATGTAATAAACAGCAAGGCTTCTTCCCAAATTATGTCTTTTCTATGTAATTAAAATAGCATCAACCTTAAGTGCAGTGGCTCTGTAGTCTTGAAATCTATCTACATTATTAAGAGGCTTAATTATGCAGAATTACAAAACTTTCTTATAAATGGTTCAATGTGTTGGTGGTAAAGATGTGATCTGTGTGGCCTACTTATTAAGTTTACAGTCTCTCTCAAGCAATTAGTTGTTTCCAAGTGTTTGGTGTGTTGCTCTCCCTTTCAGGCTATCCTTGGAAACCCCTGTCATGCAACGCTGTTAGAGGATGTTGTGACAGGACTCTTTCTTTCTGGCCATCTGACGAGGGTGCCAGTCACTCCAGGTGACCATCCTCCACCAGCACCTTGTTCCCGCAACCGGGCTTGCCTGGATTGCCAACTGGTGTCCTGACATACAGGCTAGAAAGGAGGAAAGGGAATTTTGGGTGTTCCCTCTCCCCTTGCCACGCACCAGGGTCCGTTTGTTACAGAAGCTAAGCCTTCGAACAGTGTTTCTCCAGTTGAGTACTGCTCTACAAAAGTTAGGGGGCACTTCACAGTGAAATGAATTTGTAAAACCCAAAAGGGGGTTTTTGAGATCCCGCATGTGATGGGAGGTAAATCTGCCTTTCCTGAGCAGCTCAAAATGGCCTTAATTCTGAGTGTTTGTGTGGCAAAGTGTGGACCTTGTTCTTAGTCTTATCATTTCCCTTTGTAAGAATGGTGGAAGGAAACAATACGTTATGTTTTAAAAACAACCAATTCTTCATGTCATTTGTAAGGGAAATGAAAAAAAAACACAAACTGAACCCACTCACCTCTTCTGCTGCTTGCTGTTATACTTGTTTCTGAACTTCATACCAAACTGGTGATCCTGGGGGAGGGGGGAGGGATGAATGAGTGAATGAATACATGTCTAGAAATGTGGCAACTTTTCAGTAGAGATGCTTCAATGCTGTCCTCATTATTGTCCCATTTTATTTGGCAGAGTGACTCTTTTCCCCTTAAATGTGCAAGGGTTTAATTAATACATTCCAGTTGTCAAACCCAGTTCAGCTTGATGAGCAGGAGAGTGTAGAAAAGCTAGATTATTTGTTTGCATCACTAGGCAATGGGGAAATACCTCCTCCATTGGTTTTCTTTGCAAGCAGTGACAGCAGCATTCTGACAGAGACAAAGGGATTAAAAAATGTGCTGGAAGGACTAGAAGAATTAATTTGTAATAGATAATTGGATCTGTATGGCAATGATACGAGTTTGGAGGAAATTCAAGCAGAATAGCTCTCTAGGTTTTTTGGTCTCACTCTCTTGTCAAAACAGCATCTGCATTCCTTATGCATTTTAAAGTTTAAATAAGAATATACATATCTCACTTCCTTACTTAGCTGCCTCACCTGTTGTCTGACAAAGGTCTAGGTGTCCTTATTTCTATTATCAATTAAGGCTCAAGAAATAAATGTTGCTGTTTGTTGGGAAAGTGGTGTATGGTATTGCTGTTACTTTCCTCTGTTGCACAAGTTAATTTTACTCTTGCACCAGCCTTTCAGACAACTGTCTTCTGAGTTTTGCAAGCCTCAGCTGTGTTGCTGACTGATCCTACAGCAAAGAAGGGCGTAGTTCAGTGTTACAAGAGATTATCTCATTCAGTGGAAGCCTGGATCCATCCTGTGAGGGTATTGATTGTCGGGATTGAGATGTTACTTGAGTTCAGTTCATAGAGTGGTGGTGACGAAAGCAGAGCACCGTGGGGATGTGTTCCTAACCACTCTGGCTGCTGAGGTGGGCTGATGGTGTCAGTAACAGCTGCAGATTTTTCAGAGTTGGCAGATTTGTCCCTGAATATATCTAGGTGCAGCAATCAATCCTAGAGGTCATAAATGTAGATCACCATGGTTGGTAACAGAGCAACTAGCAAATGGTGATGCATGTTATTAAAAAAAAAAAAAAAAAGTTATGTTGGAGGATGATCAACATTGTTCCCCTCCTTTTAAAAAGGTGTTACAGGTGATCCCTGAAATTATAAACCTGGGAGGCACCTCAGTATAAAGAAATATGGTTGAGAGAATGACTGAAGATCAAGTTATAAAGGACCTAAGTGAGGATAATATGATGGGGACAAATCAGTACGATTTCTATAGCCTGTCAGATTTCTTTGAAATAGTTAACAAATAATGGATAAAGGAGAACCAGTGGATATAATTTATTTAAACTTTCAAAAGGGTTGGATAAAGTCTTTTAAAGGAGGCAATTAAGGAATCTTGCTAACAATGGGGAAGGATGTAAAGTCTTGTCATGGATTTAAAACTGATTTAAAGACTGAAAGTTAAAAGTAAGATTAAATGCCTGTTTCTTACTGCTGGAAGGAGATGATAATGGGTGTTCAGGAGTGGGGCTAGGAATTGTAGACTTCATTTTTTTAACATATATATTTTATTAAATTGCTATTGTGCATAGAATATAATTAGTGAACATTCCCTAGGAAATCCTGTGGGTTAGTACTAAGGATCTGTGTTATGCAGACTGCTCTAGTGCTGTCATACTCTATTGAATAGGAAAGGAAACAGGAAAATAGAGTGAAAAATAGCAATAATTCTTCTCCCAGAAGATACATCTCCACTGAAAAAACATTGTCTTCTTGTTGCATCACCAGTGCAATTTGTGAAACACACACCACCTTTGATCCAAGAATAAAGTCAAATTTCAGTCTAAAATGTCCAAGGAAGTTTTGTCCAGCCTTTGGTGAACTTGACATGCCTGCTCATTTACCCCAGTCAGTTTTTGCTGCAGTGGAACTGTGGTCTCTGCTGGTGCATCAAGGTGCTCTACAGCCTTGAGAGCTCTAGCCTAAGATATTTGAGGAGAGGAGGAGAAATTGTAGAGTAGCTCTACAAAACTAGACATTCACATAATCTGGTTTTGATTAAGATTTGTCACAGAAAAGGTAAAAGAAATGTATGCAACAAAAATATGCATACAGTTAAAGTGAACTCATAAGCCCTGAATCTGTCATAACTCATCAGGCAAGTGACACTGGTGCCGTCCCACTCAGGTCCATGAGGACACCCCCAGGTGAAATAACTGAGAAGGAGATGGGAGGTTTTGCTTCATGCCAGGTGCATCCTTATCTTCAAGAGACTGTCTAGGCTAGATAACAGATATCCTCCCCCATCATCTAGCAAAAATGGAAGAATTTTTAGAACAGTTAGAGATGTTGAGTGGGAAATTCTGGATGAGAAAAGATTAAAACCAGTGGTTATTTCATATGGGGAGGAGAAGGGTGATCAGTTACAGAACAAGTACATTAACAAAGGCTGATTGGAGGCTTGCACTTACTGTTCTGAAAGTCAAAAGTCACCTGTATTTAATGGATGTATGGAAGAAGTAGGGATGGAGGAGACTTCTCTCCCCTGGTAGTAGGAATCTCTTGGCACAGGGTATTGCTGCAGACTGCCAGTTCTTAAATCTTCTATCAGGATGCATTATCATAAAGAGTATCAGCTATCAGAGTTAGCTAGGGTCTGCCTGGTACTGAATAACACCAAATAATTCACTCATGCTAGTCATTCTGCCCCTAAATTTCTGCACCTTGAATTCAGTATGCTCCTGGTGAATGAGGCTATCAGGAATGAAACCGAATGCAGTGGACTATATGTGAGCATGGTGGCAGAATGATATTTTGATGGTTATTTTCTCTGATGTTCTGTTGAATTTAAATTTGCCTACAGTGGTTTCCCAGTTTCAATTAGTGCACAGACCAAACTTTGTGTATTTTCTGAATTATTTTCTTCACTGTATGTTGCTGTAGTTTTAAGTGTCGTTGCCAAGAAATCTGCTTTTGAAAAATTGCACAGGAGGCATTTTGAGATTGTGATGAAGTTGATTGAGTTTTGGCCAAAACCTGTACACTTTTATCACTCAAGACTGAAATACAGATGCTTGTTGCACTGAAATATATAGGATTTGCTTTGGCCCTGAAAATCTGTGTCACATTTTAAAATAACCAATTTGGGTACAATTTGAGTTAAGTGGCAAGTAAACAATGCAAATAAAACTGTTTTGTTAGCTAGAAAGTAATTGAAAATCTGCAACTACTTATAAATTGGCAATATACAAGCCTCTAGGAAGCTGAAAGGAATACTTTGCTGATATATTGTTTAGTTGCATTCAAAATTAACTTACCCTGCACAGTTTGTGCAAGAGATTTTGTTGCCTATTGTAACTTTACTTTTGAAAAATGAAACAAACTCAAATTTCGTAAGAAAAAAAAATGTAACTTTTTAATCAAAGATAACTCATCTTACGTTATATGTTTTTTTAAATTTCACAGGGGCCTTGAGCTTCAGCTTTTATATGTAGGTTTGAATTTCTTCAGTGTTTGTCAGTATTCTAAGTTTTGATTGGCACCTTCATTGTGTTTTTCAACTCATCACCTCAACACATTTCTTGTGCGTTAATGTAGCTGTACAATACCTCTGAGAAATAAGAATGTGTTGTCACACATGAGAAGAAATTCTTTGCTTGTATTTGGTTGAAAAATCTTATGGGATTGGCTGGTAAGCATCTATTGCTAATGCCACCTACATCTGTAACATTGGGAGCTAGTCAGAACACCCAGAGAATTGCCATGTGTGTTTATGGTGCCAGAATGTGTGCCATGTGGCGGCATCAGGTTTTGGTGAATATCAGCTTTTGTTGTTGAAGAATTATTATTTAACGGGACTGTATAAATACACCTTAAAAGTTGAGGAGATCTGGGCAGTCTGTCATTGAAAGGAAAATACTTCAGCCAAGGAGCAGGAATAAACCTCTTTGCTTTCTGCAGTAAACGTTTCTAGACAGGCCAGTCTCATAGTCCTTTCCATGTGAGACTCCAGCCTGTGAGCACAGGTTGCAGGATGGAATCTGCAACTATCTACATACTAGGCTTAAAAAAGCCAACCTGCATCCAGAGCTTTTTAATATAAAGTTACCTTGGGTCATGGGGGAAAAGAGGGATAAAGCACTGGGGTAATGGAGAATATGAATCATGGCATTCAGACTGAAACAAATCTTTGAGCACAAATCACAATATAAAATGTTAAGGGCTTGATCCTGCCTTTGGCTATGCTGGTATGTATTGTTGCATATCCTGTAAAATTGGCTACTGTTAACACGTTCTGTGATACTGTGCACCCACGTAACTATGCTCCGAGCTCCAAGTTTTTATAGTCTTTATTTTTAAATTTTGTAAATGCTGCTGGACTTGGCTTTTTAGAATGTTGAACAGATGCAGCAAGATTTCCCTACACCTCCTACCCACTTACAGCCCCAAATAATTAGTGGATGTGTTGCATCTTTCAATAAAGGCTTCTTAGAGAGCTGTTTGGTGAATAAGGCCACACAGAATGTGTTATTGTTGCTGCTGCAGGTCTTGAGTTTGTTTGTATGTTATGGGCACTGTATACCACATAATAATGAAAAGCTATATGCTCCGGTCTGCTGGCTCACTACACAGTCTGTGTGATTACAGATTGTTTGAGCAACAGTGGACTATTGAAACTCTATCCAGATGTGCATGTTGCTAGTTATGGGAATACCCACAAAGGCAGGTTATCTCTTTTGTTACCGTTTCCAACACATTTACAAACAAGAAAGTGAAAAGCATATTGGCAGCGAATAAGAAGTAGCTGTACATGCTGGAGATGAAAACTTTTCATAATTGATTCCCAACGAAGAAAAACTCTTGACCTGGCAGAATGCATTTCTGGAGCATGACCAGATGCAACTTCATGCACAGGAGAGATGTCCCAAAGTGGCAGATTCTGGAACAGTCTCAAAACAAAGCATGACTTAGCCTCATTCACAGCAGGGAAAGTCCAG